>NC_053445.1:0-21455 GCF_007990345.1 Gossypium hirsutum
ACTGCCATTAAATACATGCATGTGTAAGTCTTTCACATCGTAATTGTCCTCATCGTGACAAAGGCTGGATTTAGTATCAATTTATGTTACTTAATTAGGATGTCCCCTTGTCAGATAGGTGTTAGCTATTCACAAACTTGTCAAAGTGAATAAGAAGCTTTTCAATACAAGTCAAAGGAAATATATCCTCTCAATCTTGTCCGTGCTCCATAGGTTTACCTCCATAAATAGAGCCTAATAGTCAGGTTGATGAAAAGTGTGATTTAACCATCAGTAAGCTACCTATATATGTTTACAAAATATATTTAACCAAATATGTGCGGATTCTTCGATACTAGGATCTGCATCTGTATTAGGTGCTAAAGAATCAGGAAAATGTCAGGAAAGATGTGTTATATGCCCAATACACTATATCTAACTCAAAAACAGCAGCCTATGAATGAATTTGTTAACAGCATGTTTTGCGTATATTTAATTCCTCATTTTCTTATGATTTGACAATGTACTTCTCTATGCTGTACATACTCACGAATTTGTACTCAAGTCGATAATCCTTCCTAATATTTGGTTATTCTACTTGCATCTCCTGGAATCTTTAATTTTTGCACATCAAAATGTTAAAGTTACTTGGGCAAAGTTAACTTCTTTACTATTAAACACTAATGTCGAATTCTTCTTAGGTCGCCATTTAAAATTAAGTTTCACACCCATGTAACTGCACATAATTTGTAATTCAACCTAATTTGACATTTGTCATTTCTATATTTCGCCAACCTAAGTTCCCATACTTTGGACCTAATTAATTTTGGATAAAAATTAAATATAAAGTATATAAAATATTCATAATTTGGACCGTCCTTGGCTGGAAAAGTATTAAGCCTTGATCTTGGTTCACTCAATGCAAAAATCTATCCAACAGTCCAAGATCCATTTAATCTACATTAATATAAATAATTATTAATGTATAGACATAATATTTAAAAATAAGTTGTGCAAGTAAGCATTATTGAAATGTCGAAAATTTAATCTACTTGAGATTTAAAATACGATCCTTTATTGAAATGTCGAAAATTTTCGGGAAAATGGCATATTTCACGTTAAACGAAAAAGAGAATTATATCCAGTAAGTTAGGACACAAAGTCTTGAATTCCCGATGCACGAATGAATGCCAAAAATTTACTACTTTAAAAGATATTTAGCTATCCTGGATTTAAAAAAAGGATCATGCCGAGTAAGTTAGGACACCATCTTTTCTTAATTCCCGAGATCGTTTAGAACTTGAGAAAAAAAGAGATCATGCCCAGTAAGTTAGGACACGATCTCTTCTTAATTCCCGAGATCGTTTAAAACTTGAGTTTGAAAAGATTCGTGTATTTAGATTTATTATGAAAATCGAAACCCCATAACTTAGGGTACGACCTTCTCGAATCTAAACACGAGATTTTGCTTATTCAAAAATCATAATTTATGCATTGAAGAAAATCAATCTAATACGAAATAGTAGAAATAAAATACGATGTTAATATGCGTAACAAAACAATAATAAATATGATGATGTAAGCATAAGTAATACAAGCAACAACAACAAAAATAAGATAAATAAAAAGGACACATCAATTATACATAAGTAAATAAACAAATAGGACTAAAACGTTTTTCAAAATAATAACGAACACATAAATAAATAAATATCAAATAAAACAATAATAACAATAACGAAAATAAATAAAAATAAAAATATCTATGTATGTTTATATATACATAACAAAGTTTGAAATAAAAAAATATAAATAAGTAAATAATAATATTAATATATATTTAAAATTTAAATAAGTAAATAGAAATAGAAATATAATAATAATACTAATGATAATAATAATCATAATAACATCAAATTTATTAATATTACTAATAAAATAACCAAAATAACAAAAAAGGCTAAATTGAAAAAGGAGTTACTTTGAAACGCACAGCTTCAAGGGACCATATTGTAAAGAAAAATAAAATACTGGGCGAATTAAAAAAACAAAAGGCACTTGATTGTAAAATTATTTAAAAACGGAAAGGTTGAAAGCGCAATTAACCCTTCCGCTTAAAAACACGCGGATCCTGGCCTGGAGTGGGTCGGGTCGGGTCAGATGGCACAAAACAACGTCATTTTGGTCGTTAGGGGATTGGGTCAAAACAGCGCAGTTTCATGCACCTATATAAACCAAAAAAGAATTGCCTTTGCCGCGTACTCAAAAAAAGGTTCGAGGTTTCCTTGGAAGTCTGAATTACATTGCTCAATTCATTTCACAACTAATTGAGAAATGCGATCCCATATTCTGTCTGAAGAAACATAACCCAGGTATATGGGACGAAGAATGTCAGAAAGCTTTTGACGGAGTAAAGCAGTATCTGGCCAGTACCCTAGTATTGTCACCACCTAATCCGAATAAACCACTGATCTTATACTTAACGGTGTTTGAAAATTCCATGGGATGTGTGTTAGGTCAATATGATGAGACGGGGAGGAAAGAGAAGGCGATATACTACCTCAGTAAGAAATTCACTGACTGTGAAATGAGATATTCGCCTATTGAAAAATTGTGTTGTTCCTTGATCTATACGACATGGAGATTGAGGCAATACATGCTCTACTATACGACTTGGCTAATTTCAAGATTAGACCCTTTAAAGTATATGATGGGGTCAACCGCGTTAAATGGGAAGATGGCTAGATGGCAACTTTTGTTTTCCGAGTTTGATATAGTCCATGTAAATCAGAAGGTCGTTAAAGGGAGTGCGATAGCAGACTTTTTAGCTAGCAGAGCTTTAGAAGACTATGAACCTCTGGATTTTGATTTCCAGAATGAAGACTTGATGTGCGTGGCAACTGCTGAAGGGGATTCTCAAAGTAATCATCCTTGGAAGTTAAATTTCGATGGAGCTTCAAACACCGTAGGAAATGGGATTGGGGCAATCCTGATGTCCCTAAACAGAGATCATTATCCTTTTACCAGTAAATTGGATTTTGATTGCACAAATTAAGACCATCCCTTCAGATTTTGTTGTCAAAGCATTGATTGAACAAAATGACAAGATGTCGTGTCGGTGATAAGGCTTCAATGAACAAGCAAGCAATGATCACCAAGCAATAGGAAGAGGTTTCCTTGGAGAAGAAAGCCTTCATTTGTGCATGAGCATTTGGTATGACACCCTGGGAATGGTGTAAATGACCAAAGAGTTTCACATTCTATATCCTTGAATTGCGATAGGAGAGGATTGAGAAAAAGACATATTTTTTACCGTTGGGTTACAATGGGAGAATGATGGTACAAATTTTGCGTTCCAGTGTATTGAACTTGGAGGTTTATAATGGGGGCAATTTGATCAGGTGTTTCTTCAGAAAAGCCAGCCGAGCAAGAAGGCATTGTAGCACTTTAGTGATAAAAATTTAATAAACTCTGAGTAATGGCAACTTAAGCGGGATCATTCTTGACAAAAATATATATATAAAATAAAATTATGCATTCATTTAAATGTCATTCATACACGTCTAGTTAGCAGTATTTGATTCATTCTGATCATGACATCCTAATCACTAGGCACAATTAGATTCATAAATGATTTATATAGGTCATGTTCCCTAGAGAACAAATCGGTGAAGTTATAAATCCTATCTCCTTGAAGTTGTAGTGGAGTGGATCGAAGACCCCAACCTTATCTCCCTGAGCAGCAGTGGAGTAGGTTGAAACTAGTAGATCTTGTCTTCCTCTATTGGCAACGAAGTAGATCGAATATACCAGTCCTACCGCATTGGAATAGGTTGAAGATTGTAAGTCCTATCTCCCGGGACAGTAGTGGAATAGGTTGAAGATTGTAAGTCCTATCTCCCTGGACAGTAGTGGAATAGACTAAAGATTGTAAGTCCTATCTCCCTGGACAGCAGTGGAATAGGTTGAAGATTGTAGATCATGTCTCCCTAAACAGTAGTGGAATAGATCAAATACGGTGAATCTTATCTTTCCAAGGTAATAGGGAAGCAGATTTAAGCCACCAGTCCTATCTCCCTAGACAGCAATGGAATAGGTTGAAGATTGTAGATCATGTCTTCTTAAACAGTAGTGGAACAGATCAAAGACGGTGAATCTTATCTTCCCAAGGTAGTAGGGAAGCAGATTTGGTAAGACCGAAGAAATCGACGCTTGGTAAGACCGGGCACAATTGGACTTTTTTGTTCCGTTCTCGTTACACAAAAATGAGCAAAGAGGGGCAGCAGTAAGGCCCAATTATTACTCGGGCCCATATAAATAAATAAATAAAACTAATATAAAAAAATAACTAAAAGTCCCTTTACATAAATAAGTCCATTAAACAGTTAACCAAAACCCCTTGCCCAAACCTAACCTAAGCCTAATGAGCCCGATCTCCAAACCCGGTTAAAAACCCAAATACAACCCCTAGCCCAACTACCATACGACCTAACACCAAAATAAAACTAGAAACCCTAGCCGCATACTGCTCCAGCGCCACAGCAACCAGGACCGAGCCACTCCCCATGTGTGTAACGCCTTCAACTGGCCTCTGTACACGCCAATTCCACCACCTCGTACATCGTACCTACAAATAGGATGAAAACAGCGCAACAGAGAAAGAAACCATTGTATTTTTTATTTTATTTACATTTTTGAATATTTGGCTATAAAGAAACAGAAAGCCATTGTAATTTTTTTACATACAGAGAATGAATACAAAAGAAAAAAACATTCAAAGAAAGAAATAAAATAAAAAAGAAAAAAGTTCGAAAGGTAATTTTTAATCTTTCTTCGCTTTTCTTTGTTTTTTATGCTCTTTTGTTCATTGAATAGTACTGGAATAAAAGAGAAAGAAGGGGGAAAGTGAGGGGTTTACCTGATCTTCGTTCGCTCCATCACAATCGGAGTCGGGCGAGGATTGAAGGTCCCCTAAGCAGTCGGTTTACAGATGCAGTGCAGAGGGTCTACTCATTTTAGGGTTTTGTTTTTCTTTTTTTAAAGTGGTGAAGAGTCTGCTTAGATTAGGGATTGTTTTAGTTTTTATATCTAGCTAGAAACGGCGTCGTTTGAGGCCGAGTTTGGTGGTCTCAAAATGGAGTCGTATGAAGCTGGTATTCGCGCGGTGACCCGACCCGATGGTAGGCTCCACGCTCTTTATCTCAATGGGGTATTTGTGCATTTGGCCCCTCCACATTTTTAATTATTTTAATTCATTTTTTATTTTATTCAATTAATACTTTAAATTTCATTTGGTTTCTAACTTGGTCCTATTGAGACGGTGCGTTTCAGAAGATAGGGTTTATTTTTCCATCCGGTCCTTCCCTCTCGAACGCGCATTCAATTTGGTCCTGATTCGTTTTTACTTTAGAATTTATTACAATCTTTCCCTCAAATTCTGTTCTATTTTCAATATAGTCCGATATTTAATTTAATTTATTTTTATTTTCTATTTTATTACTCTTTAGGGTTTTAATGTTTAAGCTTAATATTATTTTAAATTCATCATTAATATTTTAAATTTATCACATATTACTATTTACATTTATCGTTTATTACTTTATATATTTTCTATGTAAATTCAATATAATTTATATTTTTTATGGCTTTGTTTTATAATATAGTCTTTTAAATTTCACTCTTATATATTTTTATATTTTAAAGATTTATAGAATAATGCTCTTAGACATCAATCACATTACATTGTTTAAAAGATTACATTTTATTAAAAAATTGAAATAGTTTTATTTATAAGATTCCAAAATACCCGGTATCCAAAGATTCTCGAGGAATTGTGCCCTAACTTACTGGGCTTCAATTTTTTTCGTTGAATTTAGGTGGCCGAGTATCTTTTTTTCAATAAAATCATACAAATTTCAAATAAAGCTTATTCTCGAGAACTCAATTTGTTGAATCCTAACTCACTGGATATGATATTTTGCTACATTGAATTAAGGATTTTAAAAATAAAGGCAATATTTGGTATTTAGGAATTTTGAGAAATTGAACCCTAACTTACTGGGTTTTGATTTTTCATTCAACCCAAATAACTGAATATTCTTTTGAAATTTAAATGCATGAGTTTTAAAAATCAAAACACAAACTTAATTTTGAAGATTAAAAATGTTGCGCCCTAAGTCACTGGGTGTGACCTTTTATTTCTTTGAAATAAGAGTGTTTTATTATTTTAATTCATTGAAGTTAAAAAGATTGTATTTTAAAATCTTTTCAAAATTTCGACACTAAGACATTAAGCAATCAATTCGGTACCAATTTTGGGCGTTATGAAGGTGCTAACCCGTCCTCGTGCGTAACTGACTCCCGAACCTATTTTTTCAAATTTCACAGACCAAAATCATTTTCAAGGTGAGCCGATCACACTTCAATAAAGGATCGGTGGCGACTCCAATTTTTGTTTTTAAAGTCGACAACTAATTTTTATTTTCAAAAGGTGGTTTCGACAAATTTGATGTGAAAATAATAATATTATTATTATTTTAATGTCTATAGCATGTAAGTATTATCGTATAAAAAATTTCGTTAAGAAATTTTATCGTTTGCATGCTTAATTTAGTAAAAAGGACTAAATTGAAAAAGGTGAAAAACTTGAGTTCTATAAGCTAAAGAGATTTTATAGCTATAGAACTAAGTTGTAAGAGTCCTTATATGGTAATTAAACCATTGTTATTATGAGTGGACTTTTATGGACATTATAAATGTGTTTTTAAAGGATAATTACAAGGTTATTTAAATAATTTAATAATTAAAGTATAGTAAAATAAACAAAACAAAGGCCATCATCTTTGTTGTCATCCGTGACCAAAATTCACCTAAGACAAACACCATTTTTATCACCACAAGCTTTTGGCCATCTCTCTCCCTTGTATGTAAGTGTATTTTTTGTCTTGTTTTTAATGATTTCTATGTTTTTGAAGTCGTTGTAGCTTCATTTAGCTAGCCTAGGGACTAATTTGCAAAATTGTTAAAAGGTTAGGGTTTTTCCATGAGTGTGTTCATGTGATTTTTGGTGTTTGATGGTTGAAAATGAATCCTTGTTGATTTTTAAACAACTTTTGTAAAGTGATTTTTGTTAAAATTGTCAAATAAGGATTTATTTATAAAAATGAGTAAAATATGTGATGAAATTGAGAAATAATGAAATATATGAGCTTCTATGAGCATATATGAAATTTAGCTAGCTTGGGTTACAGATGAATTTGCATGAATTTTGCTTTACGAGCTTAAGAACTAAATTATAAAGAGATCAAAATAATAGGGGAAAATATAATTTTGTAAAAATATGAATTTAGGATTGAATTTTATAGAATAGATATTAAATAGATTGGATTTATTTGTTTAGATCAAGATAGACCTCGTATGGCTTTAGACCGGGGTAAAGATAAAGCTTCTGATTAATCGACTCCATTTCTACGTTTTTATTGTCGAGGTAAGTTCGTGTAAGTGCATAATGTTATATGCTTTCTATCGAACTATGTATATATATTGTGGATTGCTGTGTAAATAATAGTTGCATATCAAACAATAATACATCAACTACCGAGCCCCGTTTGAACCTTAGGAATTCGTAGGATACTAATGACATATCGTTAAGGTTTACATGTTTTAGGTGTTGGTCTTGAATGTCCTACCAGTTGCTGAGTTTTGACATTTGTTGTGGATACTCGATAGCTTGTGGAGCAACACCATGTAGCTACGTTCTAACCCACAGCTCGTGTGAGCAGACCCATTTCAAAGCTCATGTGAGCATATATGTAAAGGAATGAACAAACTATGGTTATATGTTTAGCACACTTTGTGTGAGCTATCCCGCGTATCCAACGGTATTCAACTCGATTCGATGGGCATCAATTCACAAAGATATGGTAAGAGTTCTATATGAACCAAAACATGAATGTATGAAAGACTTTGAAATGGTGAGCTACATCAAAAATATGCTATGTTGAGATGGATGACAAATCCAAATGATTCATGTTTAAGTTTAATGGCCATCCATGTTTAATTACCTATGAATTGTGTTCAAATATGCTAACATGTTTGTGTTGATGGTTAGGCTTTGGCCAAGCTATTGGTTGGATTATGCCATGCTAAATTTTAATGTTATGTAATGAAATGGTAAGTTAATTTTTATGGCATACGAACTTACTAAGCATTATATGCTTACTTTGTGTTCTTTTTCTATGATTTATAGTTAATCGAAAGCTCGTTTGAGTTGGAAGCTTGTCAGAGACCTATCACACTATCCATCAACTATATCAGTATATTTTTTATGTTTTTGGATCATGGTTATAATGACATGTATAGGTGTTTTGTGCTTGATGAAATGACCATTATGTTTGGCTTGTAAATATGGTATTTTGGGGCTGAAATGGTTGATGTTGAAACGGGCAAGTAGATGCATGTTTTTACTGATCAATTTGGTATATTTTGTTGAGGTTTGACATGTGGTCAATTATGCTTTATCGTTGAATTATGGTTGTGTATAGTTGATTTATACCAAAACATGTATGTGTTTCATTGTTGAGATTGAGGTGCCTTTTGGACACATTGGTTGCATGAACAAATACCATTATGATCTAGCTTGATTATGCATGTTTCAGGTACATTTTGAATGCTTGAGTATAGGTGCAAATGGCTTGTATGTGTGAGCTTGTTTTAGGTGAGAGAATTGGCTTGAAAATGGCCTATTTCTTGTCCACATAGGCATGAGACATGGCAATGTGTCCCCTGTAGGTTTCAAAGGGTTGCAAGTCAAGCAGTTACACGACCTAGCACGCAAACGTGTGAGGTCATTTCGAGAGTTACACGGCCTGGCACACGGGCATGCGGCTTGGCCGTGTGACCTAAGTTAGAGAGTTACATGGGCACGAACACGGGCTGGGACACGACCATGTGCCCCTACTTCGAATGTCCACACGACTGTGTGACCCCTACAGTGTGAAAAATTCTATCTCTTTCCATGAAATTCCATATGTTTCTGATTTAATCCCAAATCTTTTCTAATGTGATTTACTTTGTAATTTAGCGATTAAGAATAAGTGTAATTTGTTTTTCACTATGGATTATCCTGTGGAAATCCATAATACTGTCATTAATGATGCAATAAAATGAGGTTGACCTTTGGGTCATTTCTTTTTATCAAAAAAAATGTATTATGATGTGTTTTATATAATGGTTGTAATTGAATGTTTTAAGTTTAAAGTTTTTGGTAATGCTCCGTAACCCTATTCTGAAGATGGATGCGGGTTACGGGTGTTCCAGGCGTTCAATTGCCAGATTTCTAATCATGAAATGCAGCTATTGCAAGTAAGATATAGATAGATTTAAACATAGCAACAAGAGAAAACCTTTAGTGACTAATCGCCCTTTGTATGTTTGTACAATACCATCCATGTCAATTTTCTTTTTGAAAACCCACTTGCACCCTATGGGTTTAACCCCTTTAGGTGGGTCAACCAAGATTCATACTTGGTTTTCTGACATGGAATCCATCTCAAACCTCATGGCCTCAAGCCATTTATCAAAATCTAGGCTCGCCACTGCTTCTTTATAAGTCTTAGGCTCATCTTGATCCATAAGTAGAATATCATCATGTGTTGTAATAAGAAATCCATATCTCTAAAGTACATGGCGTTCTCTTTAAGATCTTTGTGGTAGTTGTGTTTCCACAATAGTCGATTGTTTCACAACAACTTATGGAACCTGTTTTTGTTCAATCTCTGGTTTAGTGATCTGTTGTTGTTCTCGAATTTCTCTGAGTTCTATTCTTCTACCACTTCCTTTTATAAAGACAAACTCTCTTTCAAGGAAAACTCTTGTCAAAGCAACACACATTTTATTCTCAGTAGGATTGACGAAATAATATCCCTTAGTTTCCTTAGGATATCCCACAAAGATGAACTTTTTAGATTTGGGTTCGAGCTTAGTAGACGTCTAACTTGTAACATAAGCTTCACAACCCTAAATTTTCATGAAAAACATACTAGGATGCTTCCCAGTCAACATCTCATATGGTGTCTTTTGAATCGATTTAGATGGAACACGATTTAGTGTGAAACCAGTTGATGTGAGCTCGCCTATGAACCAAGTAGAGATCAAACAAGAGTCCATCAAGATGCCTAGTGGCCCGATAACGCGAGCTTGAGCCAAGCAATTTAAAGAGGCTATTTCAGCAATGGTGGAACGAACATAGAAAAATGACAGCAAGGAGTTCAAGGACGAGCTCAATATTTTCAATCTTTGGGAAGCCAAATTTCATTTTAGCTAATTAATTTGCTGCTGGAATTTTGAACCATTTAAATTAAGCATTTATTTAAGTATTACTACAGCTCATTAGTTTGTCTTTAATTAATATAAGTGTTTAATTTGTCTTGTTTTAGTTAAATTAAATGTGCCTTGATTTCATTAAGTTTGTCCTAAACTAATACATGTTATAATTGTGTCATGTTTAGTTATTATTTAATTTGTCACAATGTTAATTAGTGTGTCCATATTATGTTTTAAATTAAGTCCAGCTAAATTGGTTTAATTTAATTAAGTTTATTTGTTTTATTTAGGTGCAGCCGAATTTGAAGATACACTGACTTGGTGCATGCATGTAGATTCAAGCATGGGAAGATGATTGTGTAGCTGATACAATTAATGAAGGTTGGATCATTTTAGTTCCCCAAGACAACCATTCGGCCAAGAGTTAGCAGCCATATCATTTTTCAAGTCTGGCCGATTATCTTCCCAAAGTAGTATAATGCATTTCACACTAGCCGTTCATACCATGGCTATTCAGTTCAGCTATGTTCACACCATGAGGCTTTCTAAAACTGTCCATTCACACCTAAAATGGCTTCTCA
Organism: Gossypium hirsutum; assembly: GCF_007990345.1. Taxonomy (NCBI): domain Eukaryota; kingdom Viridiplantae; phylum Streptophyta; class Magnoliopsida; order Malvales; family Malvaceae; genus Gossypium; species Gossypium hirsutum. The sequence continues at coordinate 10,884 of NC_053445.1, forward strand.
AGTTCCCTCTTTAATGTTGATGATTTTTTAGCAAGAGTTGCTTATTGAATGCCACATTCAAGCCATTAGCCGAATGTAGCTGCTGTTATAATCTCCTAAAATTCATTTGCTTAATTTGGAAGCTATTCCTTGGTCACCATTCAGCCGAACCTTGATGCAGCCCATTCATCAATCCAAGCTGGAATGTAGTTCAATGTTTTACTTAGTTATTAAGCCTTAAATCTGTCCATTCGGCTACTAGTCATTACGCTATAAATATTTGTTGATTTTCTTGTAAAAGGACTTTTTGCCAAATTTCTGAATGAAACTATATTTCTTTGGTGAGTTAATTCACTCCCTTTATTCTTCAAAGCTCAAATTGACTTATCTTACTAGTGGCGTCAATCTAACTTTGTTTCCGAACTTATCACCCCTTGGTGTGGCGTTCAACATTATACCGAAGGTTACTATTTTGCTAAATAAAGGGTCTCGATTTTATTCTTAATTCCTTCCCTTTTTCCTTAAAACGTTTAAGCCCAGGTCCTTATTTGTTAATAAGGGTTCTGTAACAACCCGATTTTGACCCTAATCAGAATAGTGGTTTCGGGACCACAAATCCGAGTCCTAAAAATATTTTAATATTATTTTCTATAATTTTTATGTGTGAATTTACTTGTGTGAAAATTTCATGATTTAATTTCGTCGTTTGAGTGTCCGATTAAAAAAAAGGATTAAATTGCGTAAAATAAAAATTTTGTAGTCATTTTTAAAAGGGCTGAATAGTGGATGTTCTTTTAATATGGAGGTCTTATGTGGCAATTAATTCATTTAAATGCTAGTGGACGGCATTAAGTGATGGCATATAGTTTTTATATTATTAATATTAATTATAAAGGTTATGATTATGTATATTATATTATTATGTTATAATAAAAAATATTATAAGCCATCATCATTTTATTTTATTTCTTCTTCATCTTTATGACCGAAACTAAACAAAAGAAAAAGAAAGAAGAACCTAGCTACATTCGGCCATTTTGAATGTTGATTAAGGTTAGTTATTTGTTCGGTTTTTGATAATTTTTACGTTTTTGATATTGTTGTTTTGTGTTCTTCAAAACCCATGCTTAAATTTTGTGAATTGATGATGATTTTGAAATGTGTCATTGATGGATGTTTGAGTTTTATGATGTTAGTTGATGAAATATGAAATATATGTGTTAGATTAACATATTTTGTCTTGGGATTTTTGATGAATTTGAGTATTTAGGGCTAAATTGTGAAAATAAATTTTTGAGGGACTAAAATACGAAATAAATGAAATGCATGGACTTGTATGAGTATAATGAAGTTTCGGCCTAACCATAGTATAGTCAAAATTTGAATGTTTTGTGTAATTCGGACTAAACTGTGAAAAATGTAAAATGTTAGGGGCAAATTTGTAATTTCCCATTTATGTGTTTTTGGATTAAATTGAAGTTAATAATATTTAAACTAGCTCATTTTGAATATGTTTAGATCAAGAACCAAAGAAATCGGAGCTAGACCGGGGAAAAACCAAAATCGTCGGCTAATTATCCGATTTCAATTTTTCACTGTCCGAGGTAAGTCTGTTAGCAAAAATTCATGTTATCAAATCAATATATATATAAGTATATTTATTTTATAATTAATGAGTTATAATTACAAGTATAAAATTTATGTTAGTTGATGTGTGAATTTCATACATATACATGTGATGTTCGAATAGGTATGTATATAAAAGTATAAATTTTTAGACTCAATTAAAAGTTCAAATGTTATGGTTGTGTTTATATTAATGTGCGAATATATGTATATGTGTGTAATATATATATATGTGTGGATCGAACAAGTTTGCATATACATGCATGATACCTTATATGGATTTAGGAATGAAATTATGGATGTATATATATTAGATTCGAATATGTATGAGTATACAAATATAAATTCATGCTTTGATTATGAGTACGTAATTATATATGTTTATGATAGACTCAAAAATATATATAAATGTATTCGGTTGAATCATTGTATTTTCAAGTTTGGAATTGGTGATATGAATCAGGTTATAAACCTAGCAGGCTAAGTGCCGGTGATCTAAATCAGGCTATAAGCCTAGCAGGCTAAGTGCCGGTGATATGAATCAGGTTATAAACCTAGCAGGCTAAGTGCCGGTGATCTGAATCAGGCTATAAGCCTAGCAGGCTAAGTGCCGGTGATCCGAATATGATGAATTAAGTGATTCTAAGCATTTGGTATAAATATAGATATGATTTTATATGAAATGGATGAATGTATGAATATTGTTTCAAGATGTTGATGAGTATATAATTGTTCGAATCTTTGTGATTAGTGAGTATGTATATATATATATCGGATGTCATGAAAATTGTTGGATATTTATGAGTGTATATATGTATGCATTCGGCATAGGTGGGTATAAGTGAATATGTGTATTCGGCCTTTATAGTTTATAAGTATAAAAATTATGCTTTTGGTATATGTAATTGAACAAATATATAAATGGATCCGATGAAGTATGAATAACAAGTACTCTAAAAATCTGTATATGCAGATAATGATTATGTTAGTAATATGATTTTATGCATATAATGTATATACCTTAGTCCGTTTATGTATATTAGTTAAATATACATTCTTTTAGATTTAAACAAAATGACTTAATATAGAAATGTTTGGTTAGTAATTATATTTGATATTTGTGATTTCGATAAATTTACTTAAATAATTATGTGATTCTTTTATATGTATTTTTATATACGCTATAGACTTACTAAGCTATAAAAGCTTACTTTGGTTATCTTTGTCTATCTATTCTTATAGATTTTGGAGACTCGTTACGAGCTCGGGGATCATCAGCATAATCTATCACACTATCGACCGTCTTTGGTATTTTATATATTTTGAACTCAAACCTATGGCATGTATAGTCTAGTTAATATGTTTAAATTTTTGGGATATGTGAATATGAGCCATGCGAAAATGGCTTATCTCTTTTTGTTTTGAATTTGGTATTAACGAATATGTTTTAATGGTTTATTTCCTATGCTTAAATTCGGTTTAGTTAAACATGGCTTGATCATTATGTTTAAACTTAGTTTTATATATTCTAGGTTGAATGTTCAATGTAATTGATTTAAATGATTCAACCATAGTATAAGTCTATTTGTATAAATGATAATTAGTATGATTGAAACTTGATTATATGTCTTGATTGGTTACATCAAGAATAAATTATGAATTAGTTTGTATTAGTAAGTTTAAAACATAGTAAAAAAAATAATAATAATGGTTGTGTTTGTTCGGTAATGCCTCGTAACCCTAATACGGCGACGTATACGGGTTAGGGGTGTTACAGGTTCGATCTTGTTTCATTGAATATTCCATCTTATTAGCCATCTTTCAAATTGATTCCATCATTCATAAACATAAAGAACACCTTTGTTTGATCACTATAGTTAATCCTTGAAACTCATAGACTTGAAATTCCTTAATCCGACACTACCTAATTTCGATCAAGAATCATTACAACTCGTCACCTCTTCTGAAACGAGCTCGTATCAATTGGTATCAGAGCTAGATAAATTAGGTACGTAATTGTAGTTTCGAATTAAAAAAATTTTGAAGTTAAAAAAAGGATTGATTTAAAAAAAAGGAATATATATATGAAATTAAAAAAAAAGGTTTCGAATTAAAAAAAAAAGAAGGTTGCAAGTGTTGAATTATTGTTCCAATCAATTGATTTCCATTTCAATTAGTGACCACCTCTTCACGCCACATCTTAAACCGAACTTTCTTTCTTTCAAGCCTACCCTAAACCATACAATTCTTCCTTTGTTTTAACCCCTTAAAGCTGACCCGTAAGTTGTGATAAGTCTAAGGTAGCTTTCCAGAATTTTGGGAGTTGGATTTGAGTGGTAAAAGGCACGAGAGATTACATCAAGTTAAAAGCCAAAGTTGAGTGAAAACACGAGAGAAGTGAATATTACTTTCTTGTGAGAGACTTGTGAGGATTTTGTGGTGAGGATATCTCTTTTATTCGAATCATCATGTCAAGGAGTCCAAAACGTCGAGCATTAAGTGGAGGAGCTTCGAATGCCACTGGTGAAGGAGGAAACCTTTAACCAAGAAGAAATGTTCTCGGAGGTGGAGTGCCCAACCTACAAGTACAAGCAATTGTACGAGAAATCTCCCGATTGTTCCAGCCCCAATTCAATTCTCTCAATGAACGAATGGAACAAATGGGGGAACGAAGTCAGCATGCGAACACCCCTCCAATACCAAGAAGAGAACAAGAACGTCCTTGGCAACATGAAAATGACTTATATGAACCAAGCGACATAGAAAGTGAGCAAGCTTCACGACAAAGTGTAAGGAGACGAAGTCAACGAGCACGGGGACAAAGAGATCGAGAGCGGCCTGATGATGACTTAAAGAACACCAAGATGGCGATTCCTGCTTTTTAAGGAAGGTCAGATCCCAAGGCCTATCTTGAATGGGAGAAGAAGGTCGAACTAGTATTTGAATGTCATAATTATTTCGAAAGAAAAAATGTGAAGCTTACTGCAAGTGAGTTTTCTGATTACGCCATCGTTTGGTGGGATCAGCTAATTCTAAGTAGGAGACGCAATGGTGAACGTCCGGTGTCTACATGGGCGAAAATGAAGGCAATCATGAGAAAGCGATTCATTCCGACTTACTACCACCGCGAGTTGTACCAGAAATTACAAAGTTTAACTCAAGGCCAATGTAGTGTGGAGGATTACTACAAGGAAATGGAAGTGGCCATGATCCGCGCCAATGTGGAGGAAGATCGAGAAGCCACCATGGCACGATTTCTCGCCGGCCTTAACCGCGACATTGCAAATATCGTAGAACTACACCACTATGTTGAGGTCATTGATATGGTCCATATGGCCATAAAGGTTGAGAAACAACTTAAGAGAAAAAGTACATCCCGAGTAATCCTTAATACTTCTTCAACATCTAGGTGGGGGCAAGGGACCAACAAACGAGACATGACAAGCCGAACCAAAGACGTGAGTGGCTTAACAAAGTTCAACAAGCCAAATGTTGAAACTTGTAAAGGAAAGATGGAAGCCCAACCAAATCAATCCCGAGACATAAAGTGTTTCAAATGCCGTGGAAGGGGACACATCTCTAGCCAATGTCCAAACCGGAATACAATGTTTGTGCGTGACGATGGTGAGATTGAGTCTGAAAGTGAACAAGAAGATGAGGCCATTGAATCACCCAATGAAGAAGAAGAACTCAAAGAACCTGAAAATGGGGAAATCCTTGTTGTGAAGAGAAGTCTAAGCCTCCAAGGTGTTGAGAATGAACAACAAAGGGAAAATATCTTTCATACGCGTTGTCAAGTGCTAGGGAAGATTTGTTGTGTTATTACCGATGGAGGCAGCTCCACTAATGTGGCTAGCACGTTGATGGTGGAGAAACTCAGATTGGCCACCACAAAGCATCCCCATCCATATAAGCTCCAATGGCTCAACGATGGTGGAGAACTAAAGGTGACAAAGCAAGTGCTTATTTCAATTTCAATCGAAAAGTATCAAGATGAAGTGATGTGTGACGTTGTACCGATGCATGCGGGACATCCCCTGCTTGGACAGCCTTGGTAATTTGACAAACGTGCGATTCATGACAGATACACAAATCGGTTCACTTTCAAACATTTGGGACGAACGGCGATGTTAGCTCTACTAACACCCAAACAAGTTTATGAAGATCAGCTCAAAATGAGGAGTTCTATTGAAAAATCAAAAGAAAATGAGAGAGAGCAAAAACATAAAAAAAATAAAGAAAAGAGTGTAGAAAAGAAGAAAAGCAAAAAAATAATTGATAAAAAAAGAGAGAACGAAACAAAAGAAAAAGAGAAAGAGACAAAAGATGAGAATGAAAAACAGAGTTTGTATATAAAAGAATGAGAAGTTAGGAAATCGATGCTGCTAAAGCAACCTTTGTTGGTTCTTTTGTACAAGGAAAGTCTGCTTGGTACTAACAAATTTAATGACAAGTTACCCTATTCTGTTTTGTCATTGTTGCAAGAATTTAGAGACATATTCCCAGAAGAAATCCTGAGTGGGTTGCCACCTATTCGTGGAATTGAGCATCAAATAGATTTGGTGTCGGGAGCTGCGATTCCAAACCGACCTGCTTACCGAAGCAATCTTAAAGAAACAAAAGAATTGCAAAAGTAAGTTAACGAACTTCTTGAGAAGGGCTACGTGTGTGAATGCCTTAGTCCTTGCACCATTCCTGTTTTGCTAGTTCCCAAGAAGGACGAAACGTGGATAATGTACGTAGACTACCGCGCCATAAACAAAATAACCATCAAGTATCAACATCCTATACCGCGATTGGATGATATGCTTGACGAGTTGAGTGGTGCAAGTTTGTTCTCAAAGATTGATCTCAAAAGCGGATACCATCAAATACGCATGCGCGAAGGAGATGAGTGGAAAACTGCTCTCAAGACAAAGCGCGGACTTTACGAGTGGCTCGTTATGCCATTTGGCTTAACGAACACCCCGAGCACATTCATGAGACTTATGAATCACGTTTTAAGACCTTTTATTGACAGATTCTGTGTAGTATATTTTGATGATATATTGATTTATAGCAAGACCTTGGATGATCATGTATTGCACTTAAAGGCTGTTTTGGCAGTGTTGAGAAAAGAAACATTATATGCTAATTTGAAGAAATGTGATTTTTGTACTAACAATATTGTGTTTTTAAGATTTGTTGTCAGCTCGGAGGGCCTTGAAGTTGACCAAGAGAAGGTCAAGGCAATTCAAGAATGGCCCCGTCCGACAAATATCTCCCAAGTTCGAAGTTTCCACGGATTAGCCAGCTTCTATCGAAGGTTTGTGCCAAACTTTAGTACTTTGGCCGCGCCATTAACTGGGGTTATCCGTAAGAATTCTAACTTTTTTTGGGGAGAAGAACAAGAAAAGGCATTGATGAAAATTCAAAATTGTTTAACTCATGCACCCTTATTGGCATTGCCGAATTTTGATAAAACTTTCGAGTTAGAGTGTGATGCATCAGGTTTAGGTATTGGAGCCATATTGATGCAAGATGGATGCCCTATCGCGTATTTTAGTGAGAAACTGAACAGCGCCGTACTAAACTATCCGACGTACGACAAGGAGCTATATTCATTGATTCGAGCCTTAGAAATGTGGCAACACTACCTTTGGCCCAAAGAATTCGTAATACATACCGATCACGAATATTTGAAGTATTTAAAAGGGCAGCATAAATTGAACAAACGACATGCCAAATGGGTAGAATTTCTCGAATCTTTTACCTATGTCATTAAATATAAAAAAGGTAAAGAAAATGTAGTGGCTGATGCATTAACTCGAAGGCATGCTTTATTAAATATTTTGGATTCCAAATTGATGGGGTTTGTATTTCTTAAAGATTTATATGCCGATGATACTGACTTTGGTGAATTTTTCAGGTTATGTGAAAAAGGAACGTATGAGAAGTACTATCGCAATGACGGGTATTTATTCAGAGAAGGAAAACTTTGCATACCTCAAGGTTCCATTCGGGAGGTGTTGATTGATGAAGCGCATGGGGGTGGGTTGATAGGGCATTTCGGTGTTGCCAAAACCTTAGCCACACTCAACGAACACTTTTTTTGGCCCAAGATGCGACGAGATGTTGAACAGTTTTGTAATCGATGCATTGCATGCAAGCGGGCTAAGTCTCGAATAAAGCCCCACGGTTTGTATAAACCATTACCCATTCCTGAAACCCCTTTGACTGATATTTCCATGGATTTCGTGTTAGGTTTACCGAGGAGTAAAAATGGCCGAGATTCAATATTTGTAGTTGTGGATAGGTTTTCAAAAATGGCATATTTTATATCTTGTCATAAAATTGATGATGCTGTGAATATTGCTAATTTATTTGTCAAAGAAGTTGTCAGATTGCATTGAATGCCTAGGACGATCGTTTTTGATCGTGATGCGAAATTACTTAGCCATTTCTGGAGGACTCTATGGGGGCGACTAGGAACCAAGCTGCTATTTTCTACCACTTGTCATCCGCAAACGGATGCCCAAACTGAAGTGGTCAACCGAATCTTGTCCACATTGCTTCAAGTAATCAACCGAAAAAATTTGAAGGCATGGGAAGACTGTTTACTGCATGTGGAGTTTGCGTACAACCGAGCTATTCATTCGGCAACTAAACTTTCTCCTTTCGAAATTGTTTATGGCTTCAATCCGTTAACACCACTTGATTTAATGCCTTTGTATTCTAACCAACTTGTGCATATAGATGGAAAACGCAAGGCTGAATACATCAAGAAATTGCACCAATGAGTTCGAGACAACCTTGAAGCCAAAACCAAGAAATACGAGCAACAAGCTAACAAAGGCCGAAAGCTTGTGGTGTTCGAGCCGGGAGATTGGGTTGGGTGCATATGCGCAAGGAAAGATTTCCTGCACAAAAGACAATCTAAACTCCTTCTGAGAGGAGATGGACCATTCCAAGTCCTTGAATGAATTAATGATAATTCTTATAAATTGGACTTGCCAGGTTAATACAATGTTAGTGCGAGCTTTAAAGTTTCTGATTTGTCTCCGTTTGATGAAGATTGCGATTTGAGGACAAATCGTTCTGAAGAGGAGGGGAATGATGTGAGCTCACCTATGAAACAAGTAGAGATCGACCAAGAGTCCTTCAAGATGCCTAGTGGCTCGATAACACGAGCTGGAGCCAAGCAATTTAAGGAGGCTATTTCAGCAATGGTGGAATAAACATGGAAAAATGACAGCAAGGAGTTCAAGAACGAGCTCAATATTTTCAATCTTTGGGAAGCCGAATTTCATTTTAGCTAATTAATTTGCTACTGGAATTTTGAACCATTTAAATTAAGCATTTATTTAAGTATTACTACAGCTCATTAGTTTGTCTTTAATTAATATAAGTGTTTAATTTGTCTTGTTTTAGTTAAATTAAATGTGTCTTGATTTCATTAAGTTTGTCCTAAACTAATACATGTTATAATTGTGTCTAGCCGAATTAATGTGTCATGTTTAGTTATTATTTAATTTCTCACAATGTTAATTAGTGTGTCCATATTATGTTTTAAATTAAGTCCAGCTAAATTGGTTTAATTTAATTAAGTTCATTTGTTTTATTTAGGTGCAGCCGAATTTGAAGATACATTGACTTGGTGCATGCATGTAGATTCATGCATGGGAAGATGCATGTGTAGCTGATACAATTAATGAAGGTTGGATAATTTTGGTTCCCCAAGACAACCATTCAGCTAAGAGTTAGCAGCCATATCATTTTTCAAGTCTAGCCGATTATCTTCCCAAAGTAGTATAATGCATTTCACACCAGCCGTTCACACCATGGCTATTCGGTTCAGCTATGTTCACACCATGAGCCTTTCTAAAACCGCCCATTCACACCTAAAATGGCTGCTCAAGTTCCCTCTTTAATGTTGGTGATTTTTCAGCAAGAGTTGCTTATTGAATGCCCTATTCAAGCCATTAGCCGAATGTAGCTACTATTATAATCTCCTAAAATTCATTTGCTTAATTTGGAAGCTATTCCTTGGTCAACATTCAGCCGAACCTTGGTGCAGCCCATTCATGAATTCAAGCTGGAATTTAGTTCAATGTTTTACTTAGTTATTAAGCCTTAAATCTATTCATTCGGCTACTAGTCATTAGGCTATAAATATTTGTTTATTTTCTTGTAAAAGGACTTTTTGCCAAATTTCTGAATGAAACTATATTTCTTTGGTGAGTTAATTCACTCCCTTTATTCTTCAAAGCTCAAATTGACTTATCTTCACTAGTGGCGTCAATCTGACTTTGTTTCTGAACTTATCACCCCGTAGTATGGCATCCAACATTATACCGAAGGTTCTTATTTCGCTAAATAGAGGGTCTCGGTTTTATTCCTAATTCCTTCCCATTTTCCTTGAAACATTTAAGCCCAGGTCCTTATTTGTTAATAAGGGTTTGATCTTGTTTCATTGAATATTCCATCTTATTAGCCATCTTTCAAATTGATTCCATTATTCATAAACTTAAAGAACACCTTTGTTTGATCACGATAGTCAATCCTTGAAACTCATAAACTTGAAATTCCTTAATCCGACACTACCTAATTTCGATGGGAATCATTACGACTCGTCACCTCTTCCGAAACGAGCTCGTATTAGCAGTTGTTTCAAATGCATTGTTGCATCACCGGTATCCCTACGGCGTAGCGAAAAAAGTAAACATTCGATGACCTTAACCACGGATCCGTGTGTAAGGAACGAATCGAGGTGATAAAGGTTACGAAATTACCGAATGTTTATTCTGAGTAGACAGTGACCCCTTAACAACGAGTAGTCTGATCTGCTGTTGAACCTAGCCGCAATCTATCTAACCTCGGCCTCTACGTAATCCACGCAGTTGGTTATGAACGGAAGGAATCCCCAAAACAGTTTTTGAAAAGAATTTTCTTTGACGGCTGCTAGACCAATTCAAAGAAAAACGGGAT
>NC_053445.1:21955-139236 GCF_007990345.1 Gossypium hirsutum
CCTTCTTTCTTTACTATGTCTTTTTTTTTGGCCCCTCATTTAATTCCCTTGGAGGTGTTGGACTCAAAAAATATGTTTCATTCCGGGCATACCATATCCCTTCCATATTGCTTTTGGTAAGCTCAGGGGAGTCATGGAGGCAAAGCCATTAGACATCCTATGTCCAACATGTCCACTAAGATGCTTCTTATAAGCATCCTTGTCAGCTCTAAAGGTATTAGCTGCTAGCTCATAAGACCGGGTTCTTCAATGACATATAAATTCCATTCTTGTTGAGGATAATCCTCAAGTTATGGACCAATCAAGGGTTCAAGTCATTCAACTTGTCCTTCTCAATACCAACACAATGATAACGAAATTGTGTTGTTTGCCATAATTAATCTATAATAAAAATATTTCATAAGTATATTTACCAGTTTATATAATCATTAAAAAGACTTATTAAATGATGCCCCACTATATTATTCAAAATTAATAACCCTTAAATTTTAATTTTGGAAGGCATTCTCTAAATTTTTCTAATGGGTAAGGATTCATATTTCACCTCTTTTAAGTCAGCTTTGGCTTTACTCCAAAATCATGTATTTAAGTAAACAACACTTGCAATTATATCACATGTAACTCTCTATTTGTTCCAATCATCTCATGATTTATCCAGATCTCTTGCCCGTATCTATCATATTAGAGTAACCTAGTTAAGTTATTAACCAATATCAAACAAGCAAATATCACTTGCTTATCTTCGCGTTGACCAAGATAGATACATGTACTTCGCTTTAACAGATCCCAAATTGTATCAATCGATGCTTTAACGAGGGTAAATATTGGAAGGCAATCTAACTTATATTTTATTAAGGGGTTTTTTAATTAAATTAATCTACATTAATGGCAACATTTGTCCATTTAATCCTTTAATAATTTATCAATATCCTATTGTCACGGACTTAGGATTTTTGCCTCGCAATCCGTGCGGCCTTAGGTAGTTTCTTACTTCCCAAAACACCTAAGTCAGCCTAACTCCCACAAGTTAAGGATTCAGCCGAATTCCTCCTTTGAAAAAAACACAAGCGAAAGCAACTCGAAGATCAAACAAGGATGAACGAAGAACGAAATAGGAACGAGCCACAGAATATTAAGAACATAAGAGAGAAAGAAGTTTGAGTGAATACTCTCAAGAACTATTATTATTCCTCCAAACTCAAGTGATTTACAATGAGGGGAGAGGCCTCTATTTATAGTAGAGCCTCCCCCAAATCCAACGGTACAGATCAAGTACATGAATGGCTAAGATCGAATGGTATCTACAAATCAAATCTCTAAGATTACAAAATCATATTTTCTACGGTTACATAACAAATCTACGATTGCATATCCTCGAAGATTATGTTTCCATATGTGACGAGCTTGTAGATGTGCCTTCAATCTCTTCAAGCAATGGGTTAGTCCGATCGGGCCAAATGACCTCCTTTCTACTTGATGGATCACACGAATGTGTCATGGTTGCGGCCTCCCATGCGCAACCCATGACATTCTCCCCCACCAAATCTAGCGACGTCCTCATCGCGTCCTCTGCATGGTAACAATCTATCTTGTCTTGGAATTGCCACAAGGCTTCAGCGGGTTCCCAACTTGTCTCACTATCGGGAAATCCCTTCCATCGGACTAGGTATTCATGCCGCGGTCGATAGTACTTCCATCTGATCACATGATCCCCTCTATGTTTTCAACTTCTCTATCATAGGCGGTATTTACCCCATCAGTGCTCGTTTGGACTCGTTTCATTTTGGGTCTTCTCCATCTTCATGGAATGGCTTAAGCATACTCACATGGAACACTGGATGGAGTTTAGGCAACTCAAGCTTGTAGGCCACCTTGCCTACCTTCTTCACAACTCAGAACGGCCCTCATAACGTCGCACAAGCCCTTTATGCAACCCATTGTGTCCAAAATCAGGTGCAGTTTAGCAAGGACGGAGTCACCGACGTGATATTGCACATCCCTTCGCTTCTAATCCGCCCACTTCTTATTGCATTTACTTGCCTTGTGAAGATAAGCTTTATCCAAATCATTTTGCTCTTGCCAATCTCTCGCAAATCGATAAGTTGCTGGATTCGATCCCGTATAACGAGTCGCAACAGCATTGGGTGTAAGTGGCTGTTGTCCTGTCACTATCTCGAACGAACTCTGGTTTGTCGCCCCACTTTTTTGCAAGTTGTAAGAAAACTGAGCCACATCGAGCAACTTTGGCTAGTCCCTTTGTGTGGCACTCACATAGTGCCAAAGATACATCTCCAATAACGCATTCACTCGTTCAGTTTGCCCATCGGTTTGTGGATGCATGCTGGTTGAAAAGTTCAAGTTCGAGCCCATTAACTTGAAAAACTCTGTCCAGAATCGTCCCGTAAACTGCCGATCTCGATCGCTGATGATAGACTGTGGCACTCCCCAATACTTCACCACATGTCTAAGAAACAAGCGAGCAGCCTCCTCAGCAGGACACTCCTTGGTTGCGGGGATAAAAGTTGCATACTTCGAAAACCTATCCACCACAACAAAAATGCTTGCAAATCCATCAGATTTAGGCAAACCTACAATAAACTCCATGGATAAACTCTCCCATGGGCGCTCCGGAATAGGTAAAGGCTGTAACAACCCAGCAGGAGCCTTCAACTCGATTTTATCTTGTTGGCACACCAAACAAGTTTTCACATAAGTCTCCACATCGTCACTCATGTGAGGCCAATAAAATCGATCCTCCAACAGAGCCAAAGTGCGGTGCATGCCCGGATGACTAGCCCATCTTGAATCATGACATTCCTTAAATACTTCCTTTTTCAAGTTCCCATGTTAGGGCACATATAGACGTTGTCCTTGAGTGTATAGTAATTCTCCCTCGAGCCAAAATCGCCTTATTTTTCCCTCATTGGCAAGCTTAATCAAATTTTTGGCCGTGGAATTGTGGGACAACCCTTCTTGAATGCACTCTAATGAGAGACTATTGGGTTGGCTTATCGTTGCAAATTCCATCTTTCGGCTAAGTGCATCAGCCACAATGCTGGCACTCCCCGGCTTGTACTCCATGCTAAAATCAAACTCCGCTAGGAAAACCTGCCAACGAGCCTGTTTGGGGACAACTTTTTCTGGGTTAGGAAATAACTATTTGCAAAATTAGTAGTGAATACCACGAACCTCAAACCCAGCAAATAGTGCTTCCATGTGCGCAAACAATGATCCACAGCAGTCGTCTCTTTTTCTTGGACCGTGTATCTCCGTTCTGTCTCATTAAACTTTCGACTCTCGAAAGCAATTAGATGCCCCTCTTGCATCAATACTCCCCCAATTGGATAGTCTGAAGCCTCCGTATGTACCTCATACGCCTTTGAAAAGTCCGGTAAAGCAAGTATAGGTTCACTCATCATTGCTTGCTTTACTTGGTCGAAAGCTTTCCCACACCGAGAGTCTCAGTCCCATACTCTACCCTTTTTTAATAAGTCCGTCAAGGGTGCAGTGATCTTAGAGTAGCCTCTAATGAAACGTCAATAGTAGTTTGCTAAACTAAGAAAGGACCGCAACTCTGTTACCTTGGTTGGTGGCTCCCAATCAGAAATTGCTCGGACTTTACTTGCATCCATTTGGATCGTGCCACCTCCCACAATATGGCCTAGAAAAGGCACCTCTCGTTGGGAAAATGAGCATTTTTCTTCTTTGACATACAACTCATTTTCCCGTAGGACTTGGAACACCTCCCTCAGATGTCCAACGTGCTCCTCAAGCGTCTTACTATACACCACAATGTCGTCAAGATAAACAACCACAAAGCGATCTAAGAAAGGTTGTAATACCTTATTCATTAGGATGCAAAATGTGGCCGGAGCATTTGTCAACCCGAATGGCATCACCAAGAATTCAAAAGACCCATATCGAGTCACACAGGCTGTTTTAGGCTCATCCCCTTCGGCTACTCTCACTTGGTAGTACCTCGATCGCAAATCCAACTTAGTAAACCATCTCACGCTACCAAGTTGATCGAACAAATCTGCAATAAGAGGAATGGAATACCTGTTCTTCATAGTGATCTTGTTTAAGGCCCTATAGTCAATGCACAATCTTCAGGACCTATCATGCTTCCTTTGGAATAACACTGCCGCACCAAATGGGGATTTGATAGGTTTAATGAACCTGGCATCTAGAAGTTCTCTTAACTGCTTCCGCAAGTCCTCCAACTCAGGCGGAGACATTCGATATGGTGCCCTTGCTGGCGGCTCAGTATTAGGCAACAACTCAATCTTGTGATCCACCTCCCTCTTCGATGGCAACGTCTTGGGCAACTCCATCGGTATTACATCTTGAAATGATTGTAGCAGCTCCTTCACTTCTTTTGGAATTTCGCCCTCGAATTTCTCATCCATATTGTCCCTTAAGGTGGCTAAATAGGAGGCTTCGTTTCTATGTACTCCTTTGGCAAATTGGATTGCCGACAATGTTTTGCCTTTCATGCTTCCCTTTCTTTTCATTCGCACCATATATCGATGGTTTGAATCAGAGATCGTCATGTAATTCTCGGAAGGATGAATATCCGCATTAAGTCGGTCAAGCAAACTCAATCCTACTACAAAATAATAATCATCAATTGGGATTACCTTAATGGTTGCCTTGCCTGTCCACTCGCCATGTTTGAGTTCCACCCCTTTAGCCACACCCGTTATGGGAATACTTTCTAAGTTCACCGTTTTGATTCGACCCAAATCTTCCTCCACTTTGAGACCGAGTTCCTTTGTCATCTCTTTGGATATGAACAAATCGGATGCACCAGTATCAACAAGAGCATTCAATCTCTTGCCTGCCACGATGATATCCACAAACATCAGCCCATTACTCGTCTTGTCTTCAACACCACCCAATATTGAGCTAAGACTTTTGGTGTCATGATCCTCCTCTTCGCGCGCTTCCATAGCTTTGAAAGTGGCCCTCTTTGGACAAGCACTAAACCTGTGTGGACCTTGACAAAGATAGCATCTCATTGGCCTTTTTTTATCCCATGGTCTACCATCATTAGCCCTTGGGGCTTCGCCATTCCTTTCAATTTTCTCTGTCTCCCCCACCATTGCCTTTGGGTCTTGGCTTGGCCTTGGAAGCGTCACTATTGTCGAACTTCCTCTCACCAACTTTGTAAAAGTTTTCTGCCTCAGCCATGGCTACGGTCAAATCAGTGATACCTAGGCGACGCAACTCTTGCTTAGCCCACATTTTTAGCCCATCCTCAAACCAATAAAATGCTTCCTTCTCATTCAAGTCTAAGATCTGAAGCATCGGCTCATTGAACTCCCGCACATAATCTCGAACGGTGCCTTGTTACGTAAGCCGGCGCAACTTAGCACGAGCCTCCTTTTCAGCATGCTACGGATAAAACTGCTTCTTTAACTCTCCTTGGAACTCCTCCCAAGTCCCAATAGTCGTTCCTCCACATTTCTCATCTGTGGACCTACGTCGCCACCACAAGAGATCAACATCAGTAAAGTAAATCGAAGCAGTGTTTACCTTAGCGGCATTATCCTCAATGCCCATTGCTCGAAAATATTGCTCCAATTCCCACAGAAAGTTGTCCACTTCTCTTGCAGACCTAGCCCCCTTGAACTTCTCAATTTTTGGAACATCCACATGACGTTGCTTCAGTCCTGAAGCCAACATCCCACTTCCTAGAGCGACCTTACAGATTGTGAGCTCCCCCTTAAGCTCAGCAATCTCCTCTTTCATAGTAGTCACCAGGGCCTCAAGAGCTTCATCCCTTACCGTTAACTTATCTGAAGTGGATATAAGAGTGTCCAGCACGAATTCCTTACTGTCTTCCCTCAGTTCCTCCATATGGGTCAGAACCACTTCGAGTGTCTCTCTCATGTCACCAACAGACTCCTCGAGATTGACCACTCGATTTTCCAAGCTCGACAACATGTCCCTCGATCGACTAGCCTTTCTAGCCCTCCCACGGGTCTCCATTGGCTCATTCTCACCAACTTCTCTCGACATCCTTCAAGAGTGCTTTCAAAAAAAATTGGCTTGGATACCAACTGTCACAGACTTAGGATTTTTGCCTCGCAATCTGTGCGACCTTAGGTAGTTTCTTACTTCCCAAAACGCCTAAGTCAGCCTAACTCCCACAAGTTAAGGATTCAACCAAATTCCTCCTTTGAAAACAACACAAACAAAAGCAACTCGAAGATCAAACAAGGATGAACAAAGAATGAAATAGGAACGAGCCACAGAATATTAAGAACACAAGAGAGAAAGAAATTTGAGTGAATACTCTCAAGAACGCTTATTATTCTTCCAAACTCAAGTGATTTACAATGAGGGGAGAGGCCTCTATTTATAGTAGAGCCTCCCCCAAATCCAACGGTACAGATCACATGAATGGCTAAGATCGAATGGTATCTACAAATCAAATCTCTAAGATTACAAAATCATACCTTCTAAGATTACATATCAAATCTACGATTGCATATCCTCGAAGATTATGTTTCCATATGTGACGAGCTTGTAGATGGGCCTTCAATCTCTTCAAGCAATGGGTCAGTCCGATCGGGCCAAATGACCTCCTTTCCACTTGATGGATCACACGAATGTGTCATGGTTGCGGGCTCCCATGCGCAACCCATGGCACTATAACATGAATGCTTAACATATCATCAATTGTATCATATACAATAAAATATAAAGCAATAAATAAATGCAATTGTTATAGCCCATAAAACTTAGGTGGTTCCTTCCAAGCCAATGGGAGAACCGTAGGGAATCCTAAGGGTTTATGCCACTTCTCAAGCTTCTTTTCCACTTTAGGTAGCCCAACCTTCTTTTCCTCTAATTCATATCAACTCATACAATTTATAATTATAGAACCTCGTTTTACATACGAGGGAGTAAGATGAGAAGAGAAGTACAAGAGAAGTATAGAATGGCATGACACGCAGGCCATATTTATAAAATTACAACATTTGTAAATAATAAATTAAATGGGTTATCGGGTTATAACCATACATTTCCAATAATTTTCACGTATTTTATATTTTGACCGAAATTAATTAATATAATTTTTATATTAATAAATTCAGTAAAATATATACAATTAATATTTTGTATGAATCAAATTCATATACTAATTATATATGTTCTCTATTTATGTATAACAAATTTGTACATATAATGTGTTTAATGTTTAACTATCAAATTAAATTAATTCAACAATTAATTTAATTCATGTGACAACTAAATTAAATACCAAATGAATCATTACAAGCAATGAGTGACATCTAACAATGAATCATTGCCACCCAAGTTAGAAGAAGCCGTGATTCGACATAACCTTCACTTGTATAGTCCAATCTCATATTTCTTGATTTTCTGAGCAAATTACAATAAACAAATAAGTGTTGTAACAACCCATTTTTTAATGGTGTCGGAAACAGTGGTTTTGAGACCACAAATCTGACGAGCAAGTTTGTAAATATTATTATTTAATATTTACGAGTCAAATATAGTATTAAAATAAATGTTGAATTGGTAATTTATGCTATTTGAGAGAACAATTAGGTTCAAGTGGTATGACCTTAAAGTCAAGTGATTTTAGAAAATGAGGTATTGGGATCTCATTTTTGTAAACCCATAAGTATTTTATTAAATATTTATGGAGTGTTATTAAGGTCGTATTAAAGTTTTGTTAAGAAATTTTAATATTTAGATAATTAATTAATTAAAAAAGACTAAATCGTAAAGAATGTAAAACTTGCTCACTATTAGATTTGAATGATTAAATGGCTTAATGAATATAAATGGATGGTTTAATATGGCAAATTAACCATAATTGGTGATAGTGGGCGGCAATGTGGTTGATTATTAAGTTATTATTTGAATTATTTTATTAATTAATGTTTAAAGTATTAAAATAATAAAACAAAAAAAAATAAAAAAGTATCATCTTACCTTGTTATTCACCAAAAAGAGAATGAAGAAACTCCATTTGAGCAGCTTCAAGTTTCGGTTAACAATGGTTCCTTGTAAGCCTCTAAACTATTCGTTTTTTGTAATTTTTATGTTTTTTAGATCGTTACAACTAGGTCTAGGAAACCCATACCTTCGTTTTTGAAACTATTAAAGATTTTAAAAGTTGCTATTGATGAATCTTTGTGATTTTAGATGTTAAATGATTAATTTAAGGTATTAGTTGTTATTTATGATTAATTTGTAAAGTAATTTTTAATGATTTAAATGTTTAGGGATTAAATTATTAAAGTAATAATAATTCAAGGACTTGATGTGAATTTGTTGCAAATGTGGGCTGTAATAAAAGCTATTAATATTCGGGTGGTATGGGTTTTTAATAAAATTGGTTTATTTGCATGATTAGGATATAGGGACTAGATTGAATAAAAATGAAAAATTGAGGGTAATTTTATAAAAATGTCAAAAATAACTAAATTGCATAAAATGAATTGGTTTTACTATCTGAATTAATGAATGGAATGAAATTATTAATTTATATCAATAACGAGTGGAAAATCGAGAAGAAGAGAAAATTACCAAATAGTCCTTGTACTTAATCATTGCTGCAATTTAGCTTGGTAAGTTCGTAGGTATAGAATTGTACATACCTATATATATAATGTTACTGCTGACTTATGAATGTATATATTTATATATGATGTTTAAAATATGAGTTGGAATTCGAAATATGATAACTAAATATAACGTGAGAAAGGATTTATTAGAAAACTATTGAATATTTATAAAATATGATATATGTGATTTCAGAATGATTATGAATTATTACAGCATGTGTATTGAGAAATACGGAAGTGTCTCTGATTCATGAAAGACATAATGTTGTTAAAATGCCCATTTGGACATAGTAAACAATTAGGATACGATTGGCATGTCAATAGGGTTAGAATGCGCGCTTGTACAGGATTGGCACTTCGGTGCTCATGTTTGCACTTCTTTGCCCCTGTATACACTTCGGTGTCCTTGTTCGCACTACGGTGCTCCTGTTTGCACATTTGTACACTTATTTACACTTTGGTGCCCCTGTTATGCATCTATGGTGCCTCATGTGTGATGTAGTTACTCGAGTATCTAAGTCATGTTACAAGTTCATCAGGCTAAATGTGAATGGAATTTACAAAATTATTTTAATGTTAAAGGCTAATGTATAGTCAAGATATTAGTAAATGTTAAATGTTAAATGTTCAATGAATTACTTAATCATATATGAGTATCGTTATATTGATGATTATTCGGTTAAAGATATATGTTTATATACATATATGTATGAGTTTGGATTGAATTATTATAGTACAAGAAGCATAGATGAACCATTTTCAATATTAAACCTATAAGTGATTCATAAATGTATAACAAGTATGATTAATTTATTCATTCAGCTTTCACCTTGTTTAGTGAAAGTAAGTGATTCTGGGATGATATGTTTATAGGAAAGTTTAAAATGAGTGATGAATTACAGAATGATTATATGTTAAATGTGAAAGTGTTATGGTAATAAGAAACATTTAAGTAAAGTGATTATATAAAATGCTTATAAGGAAAAATAAATATACATGTATATGCAAGGCTACACCAATTATCCATGAGAGGGGTAATGAATAGAAAAAGAAAGTTAGCTTAAAGTATAGTAAAAATTATGCTTAGTTGTTTATTCTAATAAGTCAGAAGTTAAATTGCCTTTTTTTACGAACTTACTAAGCATTATTGCTTACGTTAGTTGTTTTCTTTTCCTGTAGATCATCGGAAGATTTGATTTGGTTGGAAGCTCGTTGAAGACCTATCACTCTATCCAGCAGTTAATTTGGTAGTTTGAGCATTTTGGCTGTGGGTTATAATAGCATGTATAGGTGGACTTATATTGATGTTTAGTTGAATGTTTGTTTGATGTTTTGGTTTGTATAAGTTACTTAGTTTGGTACTTTTGATGCCTTATTAGTATGTGTTCATATGATTAAGTTTTGATGCATGTTTGAATGATTAAAATGATAAGTGAGGAATTGTTTTCAATATGGTCAAGATATGGTATGTTTTGATATGGTATTGAACTAGATGTGTATGGCTGAAATGTGGTAAAGTATTCATGTTTAGGTAAGTTTGAATGTTTACAATTGAGGTGCCTTGAATGGCACATTGGTTGATTGGTTTAAGACTATTGAATTGGTCATTATATGCAAGTTTTGGTAAGGTTTGATGTTTTGATTGTGTGCATAAAAATATTGTTAGGTGTATGTATGATTTAGAGTTGGTAATGGCTTGATTTTTTAGCAAATTAATATACACACGGCCTAAGACACGGGCGTATGACTCAACCGTGTGTGACACACGGCCTGGCGACACGGCCGTGTGTCCCCTGTAGGTTCTATCGCATGCAAGTTAGGCTGTTACACGGGCGTGTGAGGCTATTTCGAGAGTTATACATATGAGGACACGAGTGGGGACACGACCGTGTGTCCCTATTTTGAATGTTACACGGCCTAAGACATGGGCATGTGTCTCAGCCGTGTGAGTCACACGGCCTGGCCACACAATCGTGTGACCCCTGTAGTTCAAATTTTCTAAATTTTTCCTAAACTTTCCAAATGTCTCCAATTTAGTCCCAAATTATTTCTAATGTATTGCTAGGGCCTTGAGGGCTCGATTTAGGGACTATATGTATGTGACTATTTAATTCATGTTATGATTATGACTATGTGTGAAAGGTATATTTAAGTGTTCCATTTATTCAGTAATGCTCCATAACCTTAATCCGGTGACGGATACAGATTAGGGGTGTTACAAGTGTGATATCTCATATCAACTTATTTGAGTATGACCATACATTTCTAGTCTCACTCCACCAAAATGTAACAACCCGATTTTGGGCCTAGTCGGAACAGTGGTTTTGGAACCACAAATCTGGCGAGGAAAAATTTATTTATTTTATTATATTTTTATGGTCTACAATTTCACACAATGATTTCGTGAAAATTTTGTTTAAAAATTTCGACGTTTGGGCACTCAATTTAGCCAAAAGGACTAAATTGTAAAAAGTGCAAAAGTTGAGTTCTACATGTTAGAAGTGTCCAATTGTTATGAAATTTTAAATTGAAGGTCCTTAAATGGTAATTAGACCATTGGTTACATTGTGGACAAAAATGGACATGTGATAAGTGAAATAGGAAATTTTTAAGTTACGGGTATTTTGGTAATTAAAATGTATTAAAAAGACAAAATAGGCCAAAAATCATCATATTCAAGCCTTGGCCGAATTTCACAAGTGGGGAAGCCATTGTTAGGGTTTTCAAGCTTCCAATCTCCATAGTAAGTGATTCCAAGCCCCGTTTTTAATGTTCTGTACGTTTTTAGAGTCCTGGTAACTTGATTTAGCTTATTCTAGCAATAATTTAATCTAGGGTTTATATTTGGAAAAATACCCATAGGTGAAATGTGTTTATTTTGATGTTCTATGGTAGAATATGAAGCTTGAAATTATGTTAAACAACTTTTGCTAAGCAATTTTAAGTGAAAACGAGTAAAACAACATAATCGGTAAAAATACCTATTGTTCATAAGTAAGTGTTAGAGTGGGAATTAGATGTTGTCATATAAGGGAAAAATGTTCTGCATGTCATAATACATAAGAATAAGGGATGAAGTTTAATTTACAAGCTTTAGGGTAAAATCATAATTTTGTCAAACTTTAGGGGTAAAAATGTAATTTTCGTCAAAGTGTGATTTTAGGACTAGATTGAATAACGTGAGTGTTAAATAAGTTAAATGTGTTATTATAAACTAAGAAAGATGAGGAATTGACCTTGAAAGCATGATGGTAAGTTTGTATGTGAATAATCTATTGTTTTAATTTTATTTAATATATTGTTGAGATATGATTGAATATAGAATAAATATTTGATGTAGATTACAAAATGTGAATAAATTAGAAAAGTTGGTAAAATGTTGTGAAGTAAGGTTCCCGGTTGAACACTCGGATTTGACAGGGATTCTTTGAATGAAAGGGGTTGCTATGTGCTAATTCCCTGTATCATTGAATATAAAGGTGGTTGCTCTGTGCTGATTCCACCGTATCCTTAACTGTGAAAGGGGTTGCTATGTGCTGATTCCCATTATCATTGAATATAAAGGTGATTGCTATGTGCTGATTCCACCGTATCCTTGACTGTGAAAGGGGTTGCTATGTGTTGATTCCCCATATCATTGATTATAAGGTGGTTGCTAAGTGCTGATTTCACCGTATCCTTGATTGTGAAAGGGGTTGCTATGTGCTGATTCCCCGTATCATTTATTATAATGTGGTTGCTAAGTGTTGATTCCACCGTGTAACGGTTAATATTTCGAAGTGTTCATCGGGGAAATTGGATAAGTGAAAATATATGTGAATCGAATAAGGTTACGTGATGAATATTGGGTTCGATATTTAATCGACCCTTGTGTAAGATGAAAAGAAGTAATGAAATTATGAAAAAGTAAAATGTGCAACAAAATAGTTTTGGACAGTAACAATAGTGTGACTTTGAAAAATAACCAAAAATGGTGGAAATTGAATTAGAGAGTGAATAAGATATAATATGAAAAAGAGTTATACATTTTGAGATATTTGAATTTTAGTGAGGCAGGGTCGGATTGATTTCGGAATCCCCTATTCTGACTTTGAAAAATAATTAAAAATTGTAAAAAAATAATTACGAGTTATAATTTATATGCTTAAAATCCTTAATGAGTCTATTTTCAAAGGAAACAAATAGAAATATCATTCGAATTATGTACAATGAGATAATTCATTTTTAGTGAAGAGAGGTCAGAGATGTTGAGCAGTGAAACAGGGGTGACTTTAAAGAATAAACTGTACTAATTGGCCAAGTAAAAAATTCTGAAAATTTTATGGTAAGAAAAAATGTGAGTCTAGTTTTGGGGAAAATTAACGGATCTTAATTTGGAGCTCTTTAGCTTTGGATAAAAATGATTTAGTGACTCTGACTCAAATAGACAGCTTTGAATTTAAATATAAGTGAATAGTAAAATTATGTATAATGTTATTTAAGCATGTTTTATTCATAAAGGATGTGGAATGGAGAGGAGGAGGAGGAAAATTAATTATATATATGAATAATTTGTGTATAATTGGTTATATGCTCGATTATAATCGATAAACGTTAAAATAGAAATGATGCTTACATTTGCGTATTATCGATCATGGTTTAAGCTCATATGGGAAAATAAAGTTTCATAGTATGTGAATATGGTATATTTGGTATATGAGTTGGTATAAAGTAAGGCCATGAATGGTTTATGGATTAACTCATGTTGGTAAGTTTGATACATGAATAAATGTTGAACTCGGCCATACTTATAATGCTTACGCTATATGTTTATTTGGCTAACATGTGTAGTGTACACGCTTAAGCTTTGGCCAAGTGGTGGTTGAATTATGCCACGTTAAATTTATAAGTTATGCATTGAAATGGTAAGTGCCTAAATGGGAATATGCTTGTGATCATGGAAAGGGTGATAATGTTTAAATTATGTAAACTTACTTGGAATGGTTTATCATGTGGTTAATTCCAAAAAGAACTATGTTTAAATGTACTAGCTTGTGACTATGGTTGAACGATATGTTATTGTTTTGTGTGATATTCATAGGAAATGGGTGTGGAAAGGAAATGAAATACTAAGTTCATACTTGAAGAATAAAATGACGAAAAAGGGGATGATGAGTTGATTTGATGTTGTTATTTAAGCTTAAGTGATGTTTTCATTGTAATACTAAGAATTTTATAAATGTGTTAATGAATGGTATAATCGATAAACGTTGAGTTAAATGGTGAATACGTATTAGTATTGAACTTGACGATATTGAAGTGTACATGAATTAAATGGAAGTTTCTAGTGATATGATTTGAATTAAAAGAATTATTGTGGTATTGATATATATATTGGATTGAGAAATTGATTTGAATTGTGAACATGAAAGATTGTGAATTGAATAAAATGGAAATGAAGCATTGAATTACATGAGTAAGTATCGGGTCTCGTAGGCCCTATTTGTTATGAATATAATATTTTGAGAATATGTTGTAAAGAATTATAAAAGCATGTTAAAAATTTAAAGAGTTTAAATTTGAATGAAATTTTATAACTCGGCTTAATACGTTTACATGTGTAAGTGTTCTAGTAATGTCTCATACCCTATTCCGGAGTTAAATACGAGTAAGGAGTGTTAAAAAAAGGCCTAAGATATTGCTTCCATTATGTTGCAGGGATAAATCCTATCTTGATCAACAATATCTCATTACATGGATTGTGGTATATCCAACATCAGTCTTTATAGTACAACTTGTTACGATAGACGTTTTGATTGCATCCAAAATATACGACTCACAGTGTTAGGACAATGATGATCTTAAGTCTAAGGATCATATACATAGTTATCACTATGAGTAATATTGTGACTATTACATAATAATCCAATAAACATAATCATAGCGAGTTAGTCCAATATGTTGTTCTCTAGCACATACTCATGTATTAATTTTGACATCTCTATGACAATAACAATTCTTTGACACCAACTAACTATACATTGGTCTCAATGCATTATTGTTATTCAACCCACAATAATACTTAACTAATGACCTTTTTAAGTATAATCATATTTTCTTATGACTTTATTACAATTTAGTTTATTTATATATACAGAAAAAGAAACTGAAATAATAATGGCAATGCCTTATATTAATAAACAAGGTAAAACGAGTATGTAATTCCAATAATCTCATGATTTGTTTTAAAGCATACTTCAACAAATATGGCGCTCTGATGCCAATTATTGGAAAAAATCTGATTCAAAAATAATTTTCTTGTGTCGCGAAAAATAAAAATTTTGAAAAGATATTTATAATAATAAACCCTAAACCAAATTCATACTTGTGTTTTCAGATAAATGGATCCTTGTCATTCCAGACTTTTAACCAAAGAATCTTCTCCACTATTCTCGTACCACAAACTGCTTCAAGTGTAGACTTGAACAAATTGAATCAAATACCGAACCTAAAATATTTTCTTTACTTTCAATATGAAAGTAAATCTCTCTTAAATAGAAATTGGTAGAATTGCAATTCCCAGAAAATAAAATTTATTCTTAAAATAAATTTCCACTACTTTCTGCCAAAATAGCAATATCGAAAACTCCGAAGAAACTTTTGTTTTTTTTCGTTCTTTCTGTTGGTGTGATTTGAACTCTACCGGTGCCATCTATTTATAGGGAGAATGACCCATGACCATGTTTACTTTTCATCAATCATGTAATGCCAATAAGAGAATATCATTTACCCAAGTCTTAGGTTATGAATTTCACTATTGTTAATAACACTACATACTACAGAAGTAGTATACCCAACGCACCAGCTTTGGATTCCTTGTCTATTTGAACTCAGGCTTCTACTTACATCAAAGTATACGAGTCACACATACATAGTCCGAGTGATTTAGGTATGCCACACTATGAACATCACAAGTGAATAAATTTATAAATGGATTCAAGATCCATTCTCTTTTGGTCCAGTCTAATGCACTGTCAGTCTAGTTAGTCACATCTATGTCCCTATCTTCTGAAAGTCATTCGCTCTGATGTGCAAGATAAGGCATCTCCCGAATTGGATTTGATTGATAGCATATTAGTCTTTTAATCGGTTTGCTTATTTCCGATTAGACTAAGAACACATTTAAGTTTGTCTACTATAGACCTGTCCATGGCGGCCCGGCCCGACGGTCCGCCCGAAATATGGGAGGATTCGAGTAAAAATATAGGCCCGAAATATGGGCTTGGGCAAAAAAAAAGAGGCCCGTTTAAAAAATGGGTCGGGCTCGGGCTCAACTTTTTTGGCCCGAGCCCGGCCCAGCCCGGCCCGAATATAATAAATATATTTTTTATTTTTATTTTTTAATTTTTAATTTTAAAATACTTTAAAAATATTTTTTTAATTTTAAAATATTTTTTTGTGTTTATTAAAAATCGGGCCGGGCTCGGGCTTATTATTTTTTCCAGGGCCAGGCCCGGGCCTAAGAGTTGGGCCGAAATTTTTTTCGGCCCGGCCCATGGACAGGTATAATTTGTATTTTCGTATTAGGATCCGACCACATAATATCGCTTAGTATTAATTTAAACATCAGACAACCAGTGAACTAATATTTGCTTCTCTTTTGCTTTGCATGCAAAAATCATATGAGGACAATTATACAAAGTATAATAATGTAATCCGTGAATTTCTTTTATTAACTAATCTGTTCAAAAAAATTACAAGTTTTCAAACAAATATACTACACTCAGAACATCAGATCCAACAAATATAACATTTCATGTCTAATTTGTTATTACTTTGGCTATTGTTGAGGCAAGGTGTGCTAAATAAGCTAAGTGACACTCAAAAATGCCAACTACGAATTGCCACTGAAGTGATGAAGTTACTTACCATATTTGAGTTAGTAATTTAATGAAGCAAAATCTTTAGGCTAGTGAATATGAAGATATTTTGAATACTATAGTCCATCTATGAAAACCAATTTATGTTTGTTGAAGATTGAATTAGATTCGAATAAATCAACACAACCCTTTGAGGAGATTTGATCGATATTGTACCGGTAATATCTAGAGATCATATCTTTTAACACATTGTGCTTTGAATGTTTATGTTGTAATAACTAATTTCAAAAAGTTATGTATTCACTTAAATTCTATGTTAACAAGTTAAAATTGAGATATGCTAAGAGACTTATCTAGGTTATGTATGAGAGAATATTAAGAGCACTTAAATATGTTTATTGAGGAATTGTTTTGTTAAAGAGTGCAAACTGAATTGTAAATATTGAGCATTTATTGCCTAAGTTCTCAAAAAAAAAATTTGGAAGTGAATGTTCTCGTCTTCAGGTACAAAAGTGAAATCTCTATGCTTAAGTGTGTAATTCACTTGTTATACTTTGAATTAAATAGTATAATTACTCACTGAACTAAATTCCACATACATGAAGAAATTGAACTGTGAAAGCAAATCTTAGTATTCGTTGTGCTTTTGTTTGCAGAATGCAAAACCATTAACCATATTCAGTAAACAACTATACTATAATGATGGTTGCAAAATTTATTAGAAAACTAGAAAAAAAAATTGAGACTCAGGTGCACAAAACAATAATCTAATTTGCATTTGCCGCCTATAATAACCCGTTTTTGTTTAATTCATAATTTCCAAATTTTTTTCTTTTTTCTTTTTATGAAAAGTTACATCTGTAAAATGTTGATCTTCAAAAGAATGCGGTGCAAAATCCAATCACCGAAAGTATTTACAGACTCAACACTTTCTGCTTCTTACTTTAAAATTCATATATATAGAAAGAGAGGAACATAAATGTCGATGACACTTCCCATATCCTAAACCACCAATGAGGCAATGCTTATCAAACACTTACAGCTTCAAAGTAATTGTTACGAGCGGCATGAATGACGAACCTCCCAATCCTCTTTTCTACCTTCAGCAAGCATACATCCTTGTGATGCTAAGCTTATGGAAAGAGACCTGCATAACTCAATTGCAGGCAGCAACATCAAATCAGAAAGACGACCATTAATGCACTAAAGCATGAGCAGAATAAGTTGGCTTGCTTACTGTTGCAACCTTATATAACCACTAACCAGCATAAGGAGAGCCAATCAAAGGCTACAATAATTGCCGTGACAAATTGTAAAGAACTTGTTTTTCTTGCCTCAACACAGCGCACAAATGCAATCATAATCAGATCCTACCACCTCCCATGCTATATTCCTACGTATTCATAAATGGCTGTTGGTTTCTGTTCTTTCCTTTTCTTTTCTTCTCCCCAGTCATCTAATGTGATTTATACAATGGACCAAAATGCATTGGAGCACGAGAGATTATGGGCTTCCTTTCCAAAAAAAAATTTCATAGAGCAACCAGCAGCAAGTGAAATAGACCATGCTCTACTAATATTTAATGAGAGCAGGAAGCGAAGCATGAAGTTCCGCCAAGCACTGGAAGATCCAATTTAGCAACTGCTCTCGTGGCAGCTCCAGAAGTAGTTCTGCCTGCAATATACACATCAAGAAATTAATAATAATAAAATAAAGTATCATGATATATTTAAATTCAAGAATTCAAATACAAATTCCAGCATGGTCGTGCTAGTCTGTAATCCATGAAGCTATTAAGTTAAGGTTCAAACAAATTTATTTCCCATCTTAATGAACTTAAATGAGCTAGCATGCTGACTATTATCACTCTCTTGACAAATATAGCATGCATGAGAAACGGAAACTACTCAAACTTTGTATAGGATGCATGAGAAAGGCAAACTACTCAACCTTTGTGCTGCTATTCACAGCCACAAAAAATATAGTAAATAAAAAATAATTACCCTTATTTGACCTCCCTCAAATATCAAAGAATTCCGGTGCACATCAGATATCATGGAATCTGTCATCAGCTTGAAAACCCTCTTACTCATCCTGGTTTCCATGCCAACCATCTTTCCTGAAGCATAGATTCTGTTGATCCCAAGATCTGCTGCCATTCGCCTTACATAAAGCTTCTTCAAAAGAATTTCCATGGAATATGGCTCTTTTCCATATTGACGGCGAAGATTCTCTGTAAACTGCATCAAACTCCAGATGTCTTTCTCAGCTGCTTTCTCAGCGTCATTAATGATTTCCATGGGGTTCTCCAGATAATTTATGTACTCAGAGGGGAGATGAGGGTTTATATTGATATCAATCTAGCAAATAGAAAATCTCAAAGCCATGTTAGAATTCATAAACCACTGACATAATTGGTGCAATTCAAGTGTATCCAGGTTGGATTCACTTGCCATCAACTAAAATCTAAACTTTAGAGAACTTTTATTCAAGAAAATAACTACAAGGGAGGAATAATATCCAGCAATCAAGACAAGAGATTATTTCATAAGGTGCAATAAAAGTTCTGACTGAAGTTACAAAACCAAACCCCACGTTTTCGCTTTTTAAAAAGCTAATAGAATGTTTCCCCTTTATTTACCTAATGCTTCCAAAATAGATTGATTTTCATGTACCAATAGACTTTCCCTGTCTAGGAACTGCAGTCAGGAGGCAGAACCAAACCCAGGTTTCTAAGCCATAGTTGATTTGGCAAACTAAGAGAATTAGCATTTGAACTCTTAGCTGGTTTGAATGCTAATTCTCTTAGTACAGCATTTCAGGTGAATGGGTTAGAAAATGTCATTTAGAAATGGTTGTCAATGTAAAATAAAGGATGTTGGTTTGCAATATTTGACATCATAAAATAACATTATTTCCAGTTTATATGCTTTGATGAAATCCTAATGAAGTTTTAGGCTTCCCCATTCAAAGTTTTTGTATGATCACAATAAGAACAGAACCTAATAAGCCATAGTGTATAATCTCATATACTTTTCAGATTGCAATTAATGTTAAGAGCATCATATTATATTTTCTGAAGATACAAATTCCAAAGTAAAATACCTCCACTGACTGATAAGGAACTGATACTACACGGTGTTCTTCAACCTGGAAAGGGGGTGAGCGAAAGTCAGAAATTGCAAGCAAAAACTTTGATACCAGCAGGTAGAAATCTGGAAGCTTAACAAAAATAGTAGATATCAACTATCAGCTAGGAAATTTCCTGTTTATTGATAGAGAAGGGCCGTGAAGCTGAATCAAATCTTATAACTTAACTAACTGGACGAATATAGCAGACAGGAGACTGGAAAACACAGCATCCAGGTAGACAGCTAGATTTCCAAATAGTTAATTCCACTAATCAACCAACAAAAGAAGAGGCTCCAGAACATACCTTGGACAAACTCTCAAAAAGCATCTCAAAGAAAAGATCAATGCCAACATTTCCAACATCCCCTGTCTGTTGCTCACCAAAGATGGTACCAAAGCCTCTGATACCCATGTCTCTCTCTGCGAGTTGGAAACCTTGGCCAAGCTCACGGCATTCTTCAAGAGCTGCAAGCCTCTCCTGAGGCACAACCATGGTAATGCCAGGTCACTTCTACGATTTCATTTCAGCATATTTGACAACAAAAGTGAAGGCAAACATAGGAAACATACCAATGCTTGATCAGATAGTAAGGACTTATCAGGGTAAAATAAGTATGCATAAGCTTCTCTATCCGCCCGCCCAACCC
Source organism: Gossypium hirsutum (assembly GCF_007990345.1). Classification (NCBI taxonomy): domain Eukaryota; kingdom Viridiplantae; phylum Streptophyta; class Magnoliopsida; order Malvales; family Malvaceae; genus Gossypium; species Gossypium hirsutum. The sequence continues at coordinate 42,203 of NC_053445.1, forward strand.
TTCCACGCAACTATGGGAATTGAAAGAATTATAACAACATTAACAAAGTAAACAGGAGATATAAAACTACAGTAAAGTATTCTATTTTCTCTGTCATGAGAATGAACAACATTGTAGCCTGTTAAATGTTGTGCATAAATCCTTCTGGACAAGAAACTTTTTCCCTGGTAGAAGATAAAAGATCACATGAACATACATACAGAGCCACATGTGCATCATTAAAAGCCCTTTAATTTACACATCATTATTCCAGGTAAAACTGAAAAGGAGAAGTCTCAAAGTATACCAAGATATTAGTTTATATGCCCCTCAAATTATTTTCCAGATAAAAAATTTGATAGTGCTCTTCAACGTTTACCGCATCTTTTGACAATTCATAAGAACAAATGAGATAGAAGAATATGAAAGTGCTGGACCTGATACAGTTGTGCCAGGCCAAATTGTTGAACATCCTGGATTATGATAGTGTTTGCATTTTGAATGTCAAGCCCACTTTCAACTATATTTGTGCATATAAGAATCTTAATTTCACCCTGCGCAAATTTCTCCATGGTTTCTTCAAGTTGCTTGGAATATTGCTGTAAGAGTAACATATGAGAACCAAAATAATTTCAAATCAACTGATAAATAAAGAAAAGTTCAACTTCTGTAAAATAGTTTACTTTTAAGATTCTGAAAATGAAAGCATGATATCCACAATTTAACATGTAGTCACATATACACAATTCAGTTCTCAAAAAAAAAAAAAAAGTGATAACACTCAAAAGCCAAAACTCAATTATTGTCTAGTGGACGGTAGCTCGTTAAAAATTAAACACAATTCAAATATTAAAAACAAGAAATACCTTCCCATGAGCAATAGCTATATCAACATCTGGAAATGATTGTTTAAGAAAATCCATCACTTCTTCCAATCCTGTCACATAAGAATGGAATCAATACTAACAAACTGAATGAGAGAAACATAAAACAACAACAGAAATGTATATATACTAGGAAATCATCTAAACAACGCACCCTCAGCATATGAATGTTAATCATTGGTAGCTTTTCTTTTATTTTCATTTTACCTCCCCCACCCCATTTTTTCCCGCCTGTAAAAAGGACATCTTAATTGATCTAATTCATCAGCTCTGTGATTCAACTCATTAGATGATAGTTATTTTTCCACAAATACATAAACATATATAGACAAGATTATCAATATTACCATTTTTCAAGAGCAGCAGGCCTACAATATATATTTGCCTCAGAAAAGAACTAGCACAAAATATTACTAAACCATATAGATAATGGCATGATAAGAACATTTAAAAGTGCAACAAGTAGGAAACTTTGGATTAAGGCATTACCTTTAATTCGAGGTAAGACATAGAAAACTTGACCACCACGATCCAGCTCATACCGGATTGCTGCAATGACCTTTTCTTTACCAAATGCTGAAAGATGGGTTTTGATAGGAACCCTTTCTGGAGGTGGTGTAGAAATTAAACTGAAAGGATGAAGGAAGGACAGTAAGTACACACCGATTTTATAGGACAAGTAATCTGAAATTAAAGTTCAAGGAAATGCCAATTCTATTAAAGTGATGCTTTCACTGCTTGCAGGTAATTTATTCAAGGCTCGGAATGAATACAAACTAAATGGCCTCTGAATAGGTTCTTGAAGTATGGAATATGATTCTAATAAGCAAGTCAATATTTACAATGCTTGAGGCAACTTCATGAAACCTACTTAAAGAATAGCCATCACTTATCTAAAAGCATGGTACAGATCATATGACTCCTAAAAAGTAAACTGAAAATTGATCTATCAGTTTATATTGTTCTACAGTAATGACAAAGTTCCCGTTTCCTAATGCATTCCTCCAAATACATTGATTCATGTTTATACAAAAATGTGCAAGGTAAGCCTTGGCACTCATAGCATCTACAATGCATGTAAAAGGTATTACAACTTTTCAGATAAAACTTGTCTGAGCTTACACACGTCAATGACATGGTTGATACTCAACCCTTTTTCCACCAAGGCATCACAATAACCAAACTTAACTGGATATCTGAATCTAGGATTAAGTCCAGCACCAAAGAAGCTTCAATTTAGATTTTTTGACAAATATTACCTGGCATCACGGAAACCAGTCAAAGCTAAATAAAGCGTTCTGGGTATAGGTGTTGCAGAGAGAGTAAGGACATCAACTGAAGTCTTAAAAGATGCAATCTTCTCCTTTTGCTTGACACCGAACCTCTGCATAAACATACAAACAAGAAAATCAAGCATCTCTCTGCCAAATGGGCACAACTTGTATTAGCTAAAAGTACAAGAGATCATTGCAAGGAATTCAGTTAGTACAAATTCTAACACACAGTGTTCCCTACACCATTTAATATCTACAACCATGAATTGATGATGGTGCTAATTCCAGCATGGCTATAAGCTTTCATTACTTTCCCTTGACTGAAAGATTGTAGAGGAGGTTAAATCATAATCATCAACTCTAATCCATTACATAAAAAAAAAAGCTAAATCTTACCAGAATTGAAGTGCTACAAAAGCAAAAACCTGGAAATCCTTAGATAATATCATTGTTTATGCAGTCAAGGACTTGAAGATAGTGACAAGGATTGGAGGCAAACCTGTTCCTCATCAACTACAAGCAGGCCTAGATTATTATACACAACACGGTTTCCCAGAAGTGAGTGAGTTCCGACAATAATGTCTAGATCACCCTTTTTTATCATGTTCAAATGCTCCTCTTTCTCTGCTTTACCCTGCATGTTCAAATAGGCCATATCAATTCAAACAGTAGCCTTCATGAAAAATTCTGATCCAGCATATACATATTTAAGTGAGAATGAAACTGCAAATATCTTTAACCCTCCCGTAAACCCCATCAACAAAATTTATGACACAACTCTGTTGCCATTATCTGTTTATAGGGCAATATGGAACTTTTAATATCTTGATTAGAAAGTATGTCAACCAAACTCTTCCCACCCCCAGTCCAGCACTTCTCCTCAAGTTTAAGTAAGTTATTAAAGCTTGTGATACCAATCTTTAGTCAGAGAATGAGGTCAATCCAGTGAATGAACTTCTTGTACCTGAAACCGACTAAGAAGTCCAACCTTGATGCTCGGATACTTGGAAAACCTCTCTGAAATGACATCAAAATGTTGCTTGGCAAGAACAATTGTGGGTGCCAAAACCATAGCTTGCTTCCCTGCTGACACCACACAAAATATGGCTCGTAATGCAACTTCGGTTTTACCGAACCCAACATCTCCGCATATCAATCTATCCATTGGAGTTTCTCGGTCGGTTAAGTCTTTCTCTACATCAATAAAAGCCTGTAACAAGGGAATCGCTCATGTTAGCAGACGAAAAACATTTTACTCATCAATCTCTGAATCTTCCAGTGACTGCTGAAAAAGTAGGAGTTCGTGGGAAATGAAAGATTGCTGCTTTCAGGAATATACCAAAGGGATCTAAACAATAACTGAGATGATTATTCAAGTCCTTGAAGTGCAATAAAACCTATGAAAGGTATAGCTCAGTAAGAGAAAAAGGTAAAAGTTTTGAAAGTGGTACCTGCTTTTGATCTGGCGTGGGTTCATAAGGAAACTGAGATGCGAATTCAGCCATGGCAGGACTCCTTGGGTATGGAGGTCTTTTTTGTTTGAGTCTATGTAAATAGAGCTCCATTAAATCTACAACCATCTTTTGAATTGCAACCTTTCCTTTGGTCTTTCTCCTCTCCCATGCACTAGTGTCACTCAACTTACTCAAGGTCCTAGGCTTTTTTGTTTCATTTGGGCTGAAAATACGACCAAAACATGCCTTAAAAGACGCAATTGAAAGCTGTTTTCACATTTCAACCATAAGATCCTAACAGGAGCAGGTATCAAAGCAAAATTAATCCAACAAGAGCAAAAAGGAGGCAGAAAAACCTACAGATTATATCGATAGAGCATGCGAGTAGCCTGATTAACAGGGAGCTTAGCCATTCCATCAGCATACTCGATAAAGACGAACTCGATGGGTTCAGTAGAAGTCCTAGAAACATCAAACTTAATCCCAACAAACCTGCCAACACCCACTTTCTTGTGAACAACATAGTCCCCAGAACGCAGCGTGTAAGGATCAACCTTGTAGCTGAAGACACCTCCTTCCTTACACTCCCTATCCCCTTTCAGCTTCTGCAATCCCCTCTGTTGCTGCTCTTTCACAAGCTGAATGTACATGTCAGCCTCCTGAGAGTCCATTCCAGGCCTTGTGGCCTCTCTCTTGCCGTGGTCACGGCGTATCTTTTCGTGTAGAATGGAGATGGCATCAGTCTCAAGCTCCATCTTTTCTCTTTTCGGAGCCAATTTGTGGGTGTTGGGACTTGAGACGGGGAGACGCCCTTGAGTGTAGACAGCCATGGTAGCTAATAATGGATATCTCTGTTTGTAGAGGAAAGAGCGGTTGACCGTGAAAAGGGTCCAGATAGAAGGAGAAGAAGGGCTGAATTTCAGCAGGAGAGGAGTGCAGACTTGTGGCACCGGATGGAGGGAGCCCATAGTTGAGGAAGAAGAGGAGAAATGAATGCTCAGAGAAAAGAAGAAAAAGTGGGCATTTTTGGGCTGGGGAAGACGAATAAACAAGAGGCACAGAACAGGGGATAAACAAGAGGAGGTTTAAGAGAGTTTTTATGGTTTTGGACTAAGTGAGGATATTTATCAAGTCATTTTGTACGTGTGGACACAGATATTTTCCCCTGAAAATTTTTGGTTAGCTTCCAATCAACTTTTATAAAAGAAATTTATTTATTTATATTTAGTTACAAAAGTGTGTTTTTGATTAATAATTTGAGTAAATAGTTGAAGGTTTTAGTAGTTATTAGAGAATACTGTTATCTAGTGAGATATATTTTTATTTTGGAGATATTTTGTTTTTTATCATATAAACGGATTGTATAATCAATTTTTAATTAACAATTTTTTTTATGAATTTTTAGAAAGTTGAGTTTTCAATAGGTTTTTGAGTATTTGGTTACCAAATGTTTTTCATTTGGAATTTGAGTAAATGGTTAATGGTTTTAGTACGAGAATATTATTATTTAGTGAGATATACTCTTATTTTGGAGATATCTTGTTATCTGTCATCTAAAGAGATTGTGAACCTATTATAATTTTTAATTAATAATTTTTTTTATGAATTTTTACAAAGTTGGGTTTGTAATCATCTGAAAATTAATGGTGACAGAAAATGTGATTTCAAAATCTCGTTTTCGTAAATCGAACTAGTAAACAATAGTTTCAAGATTACAAATTCGATTAGCGAGTCCATAATTATTATTATTTAATAATTATAAGTCAAATATAATATTATATTTAATTTTGATCTAGTAAATTTTGCTAATTGAACAAATTTTTAAGTACAAATGGTTTATCCCTAAAGTCAAGTGGTTGTAGAAAATGAGGTATCGGGACCTTGTTTCTGTAAACAAAACTCGTAAATATTTTTTTAAAATATTTTTAGAGTTATTATATAGGTATATTGAAGTTTGGTTCAAAAATTTTAATATTTGACTAATTAATTAAAGAAAAAGGACTAAATTGTAAAATATGTAAAACTTCATCACCAATGACTAAAAATGCATAATAACTGAGGTTTTGAGGATAAAAAAGGTAATTATACTCTTTTTGAATGTTGGTGGACGGTTTAAGCCATTAATTTAGTTAAAATAAAATAAAATTTTAGTAATTAAAATATTAAATAATAGTTAAAACATGGGAAAAAAAACATCTTCCTCATTTTTTTCCTTTGTTCCACCGAAACCACCATGGTTGTCAACCTAAGCTTCGGCCAAAGCTAACTGCTATTGCATGATAAGTATTTTTAATCCGTTTTTAATAATTTTTATGCTTTTGAGATTGTTGTTGTGTAATCTAGTTAACTCAGGGACTAATTCATAAAACTGTTAAAGATTTTGAAACTTGCTATTGATGGTTAATTGATGTTCTTGGTGTTAAATGATGAATTTGTAAACTTGATTGTTAAATAGGACTACTGTGCAAAAGAATTTTTGATAGTTTTGAACTTAGGGACTAATATGAAAATATATAAAATTTAGCATGTAATTTGTAAAATTTTCAAATGTGTAAAGGCTGATTTGAGGTGCTGTTAGAATCATTTTTGGATATTTGAGGTTAAATGTGAAATTTTAAATAATTTTAGTTTTAGGGACTAAATTGAATAAAGTGTAAAAGTTTAGGTAAATTTTGTAAAATGAAAATTTATTGGTCATATGCATAAAAATGAGTTTGATAATGTATTTGAAGTTGATAAATTAAATTTAATTATTATATAAATCAAGAATTGAACCGTATAGAGGATAACTGGGGAAAAGGAAAATTCGTAGACTAGTCCTTTCAAATTTATTCGTTAGTTGAATGTACCAAGTAAGTTCATGGTATAAATTTATATGTATATATTTGTGTTTTATTTTGTTATTAATTAATTAATTAAATTGTGGATAAATTGTTATTGTTGGATTGAGGTTATTAACTATTTCCTATTAAATGTAAAGTGAAAGGATTTAATTGTAATCAGATAGACATACATGAGTTATATATATGTTTTTGAAAAGAACTTAATTGATTTATAGTTGTGTATGGATGTTTTGGAAGTGCCCCTGTTCGCATATATGTGTCTCTATTTGCACATTCGTGCCTTGATTTGCACTTAAGTGCCTCCATTTGCACTTCGGTACCTCTATTTGCACATTTGTGCCTCTGTTTGTGTCACATCCCATATATTTTTATTAAAATGTGTGCAAGAATAAGAATAAGGAAGTAAAGTGGTCAAGTGGTTAAGTATTCTTAAGTTATCCTAGAGGTCTTAGGTTCAAGTCCTAATGTTCACACTCTTCTATTTAATTTATCATAGAGGTCTTAGGTCTTAGGTTCAAGTCTTAATATACTACATAAGAATGCCCTAGAAAAGAAGAACTTCTCTAAATGAATAACCTCAACTTTCAATATGGGAGTTGGCTTAGAGCTCAACTAGAGGGGTTAACCCAAAATAGAGGAAACTGGAGAAATGGGATCGAAATCCTGGAAAAGAAGATAATTTTGAGTGAAGAGAATAAGAGTAACAAAACTGGGAATGGGTATGAAAATGAGTTGCAACAGTTCGGGAACTTAAGCAATTCCTCATTGCTAATAACCCCGATATTGTTTTTTTTATGTGAAACAAAAATACATTCTAATAACTTCACACGTGTTCATAATCTTTGTAGGATGTCTGGTTGTTTGGCCATAAGTTCGGAAGGTCGTTGTAGAGGGTTGGTGATACTGTGGAAAGATGGTATCGATGTGTCTATACAAAACTATTCTAGTCACCATATGGACTCGCCTGTTCGAATGGAGAGTCATAACAACATTAGGTTCACGGGTTTCTATGGTCATGTTGATCTGAATTTAAGAAGTAGGTCTTAAGACATCCTTAGAATGGTGGAAAGCTCAGTCAGGAAGGATTGGATCGTGGGTGGTGATTTTAATGCCATCATCAATGAAGTTCAAAAAGAAGAGGGCCATACGAAATCCAAGGTAACCATGGACGAGTTTAGAGATGTTATAGAGGAGCTGACTCTTGTTGACATCAAAACCGACAAGGGATGGTTCACATGGTTAAGGAGAGGTTGGATAGATTCCTAATTTCTGCTAATGCTATTGATAATTTCCCTTTTCTTGCGAAAAATGTGGTGATACAAGCAAACTCTGATCACGATGCTATTTTCATAGATATTATAGTTCGAAAGCCTAAAGAGGATTTGAAAGACCCGAGACTTTCTTTAAATTTGATGTGTGCTGGGCGAAAGAGAATGAAGCCAAAGATATTATTAAGAAAGTCTGGAGCAGTAACGATACAAACATTATTGAGAAGCTTGCGAAGGTGCGATATGAGCTTGGCCCGTGGCAACATGGTCGGTACAGAAAGATGAAAAACCATATTGGTAAGCTAGTTGCAAGGATTGACAAGCTCATTAATGGCCCTTACGAGGAGTTTAATGCTGACATGTTGAAAACTGCTCGCCTTAAGCTAGGGCACCTTTATGCCGAATAGGAGAGCTATTAGGCATAAAGATCGCGTATTAAATGGCTCAAAAAGGGGGATAGAAACACATTTTTTTCACGTTTGTGCCACCAGTAGATTGAAGAAGAATAAAATAGAAAGGTTAAAGAACTTAAATGGTATTTGGATGAATGATACAAATGATATATGTAAGGTTGCGTGAGAGTATTTTCATAATCTTTTTAAGTTGGAAGCTTCCTCTTATGATGAGCTCAACTTGAGTTACATTCAAAAGAGCATCACTTCGAATATTAACAACATGCCAACTAGGAATTTTATGAATGGTGAGATCCTTGGAGCCTTTAATCAAATGGATCCCTATAAAGCCCTTGGGATTGACGACCTTTTGGGTATTTTATTTAAAGAGAATTGGGAGGTGGTGGGTAAAGAGGTTTTTAATCTTTGTCATGATATTTTAGATGGCAACAAGGATATTTCTTGTCTTTACGATATGATGATCGTCCTTATCCCTAAGATTAAAGATCCTATTGGCATGACTAAGTTTTGTCTTATTAGCTTGTGCAGGGTAATTTACAAAATTTAACAAGGTCTTAGCAAATCTCTTTAAGGCTACCTCTCCACTTTGTATTAGTTAGAACCAAAGTGCCTTCGTCTCGGGCCGCATGATTCATGAAAACATTCTTATTGCTCATGAGTTGATGCACTATCTATAGAGCTCAAAAAATGACTAGAATAAAGGCTTTGTCATAAAGCTCAACATGAGCAAGGCTTATGAGCACGTTGAGTGGAATTTTCTCAAGAAATTTATGAAAAATTTAGGCTTTAAGGATGCTTGGGTTGATAAAATCATGCGTTTTGTACGGCCAATGAGATATGTGGTAAAATGTAATATGGTTCTCTCGGAGGTTATTGTTCCTGAGCAGGGTCTTCGATAAGGGGACCCCCTCTCCCCTTATCTCTTTTTATTTTGCATGGAGGCTTTTTCAAGAATGCTTTTACATACAGAAAATGCCAGTCATATTCGGGGCATTCGGGCTAGTCAAAATGGCCCTCATATTAACCATTTATTTTTTGCTGATGATACTCTTCTTTTTGTCAGGAACAAAAAAAGTGAGGTCAAAACCTTTATGAAAATTCTTAGGAAGTTTGTGCAAGTCTCGGGTAAAAAAATAAACCTTGACAAATCAATGGTGTTCTTTAGCCTAAATACTCTCATAGACCAACGTCAACTTTATGGCGACTTGCTTCATGTGAAAGTGGTTGATAATTTGGATAATTATCTTGGTTTACCCCTTTTTGTTGGGAAGAAGAAGTTTATGGCATTTCATAGTATTCTTGACCGTTTTTCTTGCAGGACCAATAGCTAGTTTAAAAGGCTTCTCTCATACGGTGGTAAAGAAATATTTATAAAGTCTATTCTACAATCACTCCTGACTTATGCACTTTCTTTTTTCCTTACTCCTAGGGGTATTTTAGAGGATATGTAATCCAAAATATGTTGGATGTGGTAGGCATGCAAAGAAAGAGGAAGAGGCTGGGCAATGCTTGCATGGACAAAGTTTGCCTCCCCAAGGGCATGAGAGGGCTTGACTTTAGAGACCTACGCCTTTTTAACGTGGCTCTCCTTGGCAAACAAGTTTAGAGACTCCTCACAATTAAAGACAAGATGTGTTATCATGTGCTTAGCTCGAAATACTTCCCTAGTGGCGACCTTTTTCACCCTAAAAAAGTTGACAAATCATGTTACACATGGACTAGCATCGCTACAACTGCTAAAGCCCTCGAAAATGGCTTCGGTTTGTGTTGAAGTCAGCTCCCATGTAGCAGCAAAGGTGGCCATGCAGGGAACGTGCATCAACAGCAAATTGGTGCAGCAAGCTGAAGCTATCCATTTAGTTTCTTTAATTGAATGTTTTGTATTTAGTTAGGATCAAACTTAGTTGGTAGCTGCATTTTGATGTAACTAAGTGATGAATGACAAGTTTAGGTAGCTGTTTATGTATTCAACCAAGTTTACCAAGTTACTAGGCAAATTAGTGGTGTTAGGTAAGTTATTAGGTGGTAACTTGTTTGTTTTGCTAATGTAATCCCTTATATGTATTGGCATCATGTCTCCTTAATATAGTTAATGAAAATTCAGCTCATTTTCATTCAAAATCTCTCTTTCTTTTCTGTTTTCCATTGCAAGTTTTTGATTGTGTCTGCTGCAAGCCTCGAGACTTGCTGTTTAAGCAAGCTGAAATCAGCTTGTTGCTGTCTCTTGCACCAACAATTGGTATCTAGAGCCCTTGTCTTAGTGGACCTGTTGCTTCAAACCAAGGAACCTGATGGCTTCTTCAGGATTTTCACCAGCAGCCCCACCAGTCTTCAATGGAGAAGGCTTTCACATATGGCTGGTCAAGATGAAGACTTACCTACAGGCCTTCGATCTGTGGGAAGTTGTCAACACAGATGCTGAGCCAGCACCACTGAGGGTTAATCCCACAGTAGCTCAGATCAGGCAACATGCTGATGAGAGGACCAAAAGGCACAAAGCTATGTCCTGCATCCAGAACTGTGTGTCAGATGTCATCTTCACCAGAATCATGGCCTGTGAGACTCCAAAATAGGCCTGGGATAAGCTTAAGGAGGAGTTTCAAGGCACTGAGAGAATAAGGCAACAGCAGCTGTTGAATTTGAGAAGGGATTTCGAGAACCTGAAAATGAAGGAAGAAGAAACAGTGAAGCAGTATGCAGACAGAATCATGGCAGTGGTTAACAGTATAAGGCTCCTAGGTGAGCACTTTGATGAGGCAAGGATAGTGGAAAAGTCCTCTCCACTTTGCCTGAGAGATATGAGGCCAAGATATCCTCTCTAGAGGACTCAAGAGATCTTGCTACCATCTCTTTGACTGAGCTAATCAACACCTTCTATGCTCAGGAACAAAGAAGAGCTAGTAGAACTGAAGACAACCAGGAAGGTGCATTCAATGTCAAGGCCAGAGAAGCCTCGAGTATCAATGCTCCTAGAGGTAAAAAGCCTTGGAAAAGCAGACCTAAGCCTGATGCTGCAAGGAGCAATGACCAGCCCTGCAGACATTGCAAAAAGCCAGGTCATCCAGAAGGCAGATGCTGGTTCAGGCCAGATGCAGTATGCCAATACTGCAAGAAGAAAGGCCATGTTGAAAGGGTTTGCAAAAATAGAACCAAGCCAAGGCAGAGCCAATTTCAACAACCAAAGGTTGAAGCTCAGGTAGCTGAGGACAGTAGTGACCAAGAAGAGCAGGTCTTTGCTGTGTCTTGCTTAGCTGCTGAGAAGAAATGCTCAAAAGGCTGGTTATTGGACAGTGGTTGCACTAACCACATGTCACCAGATGCCTCCTTGTTCAAAACCTTGGATAGAAGTTGCAAAACCAAGGTCAAGGTTGGAAATGGTCAGTTCATAAGGGCTGAAGGAAGAGGAGAGGTGCTGATAAGTACCCCTACAGGCAACAAGATTATTCCAAATGTGCTTTTGGTGCCTGAGATTGACAGAAACCTTCTCAGCATAGCTCAATTGCTTGAGAAAGGCTATTCTGTTGTGTTCAAGGACAAACAGTGCCAGATTGCTGATCCAAGTGGATCAAGCCTAATGAATGTCAAAATGACTGACAAATGCTTTGAGGTGCACTGGCCAAATGACTCAAAGTCAGCATACACAGCTTCTGTTGATGATTCCAAGCTTTGGCATCAAAGGCTCGGACATGCCAACTTCAGATCACTGGCTCGAATGGCCAAAGAGGGCTTGGCAGAAAACTTTACCAGCTCAGTAAAGCATGATGATGTGTGTGAAGTTTGCCAAATAGGGAAACAGGCAAGACTGCCATTTCCTACAAACTCAGCTTGGAGAGCTTTTGAAAGACTGCAGCTGGTGCACTCTGATGTATGTGGCCCAATGAGAACTGAATCACTCAGCAAGAACAGGTATTTCATCCTCTTCATTGATGATTTTACAAGGTTTTGCTGGATTTTTTTCTTAAAACACAAGTCTGAGGTAGCTCAAGTGTTTGTGAAGTTTAAAACTGTAGTAGAGACAGAAACAGGTTGCAAGCTGAAATCGATAAGGTCAGACAATGGCACTGAGTACACTTCAGCTCAGTTTCAAACCATTTGCAATGATGCTGGTATCAAACACCAGCTTACAAATGTATACACACCTCAGCAGAATGGGGTATCAGAAAGAAAGAACAGAAGCTTGATGGATATGGCCAGGTGCCTGCTGTTTGAGAAGAAACTGCCCAAGACCATGTGGGCTGAGGTAGTAAACACTGCTGTCTACCTTCAAAATAGGCTTCCTACCAAAGCTCTTGCATCCAAGACACCTTTCGAGGCTTGGTTCGGTTTCAAGCCTTCATTGGCACATCTGAAAGTGTTTGGTTACCTGTGTTATGCACAAAAACCAGCAGCAAACAGAGACAAGCTCTCTGAAAGGGCTCAACCAGGTGTTCTTATAGGCTATAGCTCAGTTAAGAAGGGCTACAGGGTGCTGGATCCTTTGACAAACAAAGTCCAAGTGAGCAGAGATGTCATCTTTAATGAGAAGGCTTGCTGGAATTGGGAAAAGAGTAAACCAGAAGCTGCTTCAGAAGACCTGGTGCCTAATCAAGCTGAACTCGAGCACCTTGGTCCTGAAATGGATGTTGATGATGTGCCTGTCAGAGGCACAAGGCCCCTAGATGAGATTTATGAAAGAGCACAAGTTGCTATAGCAGAACCTAGTAGTTTTGAAGAAGCTGAAGCAGATGAAGGTTGGAAACAGGCTATGGTTGATGAAATCAACATGATTGTGAAGAATCAGACATGGGAGTTGGTTGAAAAGCCTGCCAACAGAAAGACCATTGGTGTAAAATGGGTCTATCGAGTGAAGCACAATGCGGATGGAAGTTTAAACAAGCTAAAGGCCAGGCTAGTTGTAAAGGGCTTCAGTCAAAGGTATGTTCTGGACTACTTGGAAACATTTGCTCCAGTAGCCAGACTCGATACAATCAGATTGCTGATTGCAGTTGCTGCTCAGAACCAGTGGACAATCTACCAAATGGATGTCAAGTCTGCATTCCTCAATGGATTCTTAGAAGAGGAGATATACACCGAGCAACCCCCAGGTTTTATAATGCCTGGTAAGGAACATTTGGTGTATAGGCTAAGAAAGGCCTTGTATGGCCTAAAACAGGCCCCTCGAGCCTGGTATGCTCGAATTGACTCATACTTGGTCAGTTTGGGATTTGAAAGGAGTGCTAGTGAGCCAACACTCTATGTTAAGAGGAATGGAGCTGAAACACAGCTTATTGTGTCACTGTATGTTGATGATCTTCTAATGACTGGAGGAGACAAGTTTATGTTGGCAGATTTCAAAACAAAAATGAAGGAAATGTTTGAGATGTCAGACCTGGGATTGATGACATATTTCCTAGGAATGGAAGTCAATCAAGTAGAAGGAGGAATCCTCTTGAAACAAAAGACATTTGCCTTGAAAGTGCTGGCTAAATTCTCAATGGAGAATTGTAAACCAATGAGCACATCAATGGCTATTGGCATGAAGCTATCGAGTCAAGAGGAACATGAATCTGTCTGTGAAATAGATTATAGAAGCCTTATTGGCTGTTTGTTGTATTTGACAGCAACAAGACCTGATATTCTATTTGCTGTGAGCTTTCTGTCACGATTCATGCATTGCTGTAATCAGCAGCATTATAAAGCAGGAAAAAGGGTTCTGAGGTATATCAAAGGTACCTTGAACCATGGTATATGTTTCAAAAGGGTCAAGGAGTTGAAATTGATTGGCTATACAGACAGCGATTGGGCTGGTTCAAAAGAGGACATGAAGAGCACCTCTGGTTATGCTTTTACACTTGGCTCTGCAATGATTTGTTGGAGCTCAAGAAAACAAACAATGGTGGCTCAGTCAACAGCTGAAGCTGAGTATGTATCAAGCTGTGTGGCTGAGAAAAATTTTGAGTGATTTAAACCTACAGCAGAATGAAGCAACTGTGATACATTGTGACAACAAGTCAGCAGTTGCTATTGCAAAAAATCCTGTCTTCCATGGTAGGACAAAACACTTCGATATTAAACTGTATGTGATAAGGGAGATGGAACAAGCTCAAGAAATTGAGCTGATTCATTGCAGTTCTGAAAATCAGATTGCTGATATCTTCACAAAGCCTCTTGGTGTATCAAGATTTCTAAGCCTAAAGAGGGAACTAGGAGTCTGCTGCATAGAAGCTGAGGAGGAGTGTTGAAGTCAGCTCCCATGTAGCAGCAAAGGTGGCCATGCAGGGAACGTGCTTCAACAGCAAATTGGTGTAGCAAGCTGAAGCTATCCATTTAGTTTCTTTAATTGAATGTTTTGTATTTAGTTAGGATCAAACTTAGTTGGTAGCTGCATTTTGATGTAACTAAGTGATGAATGACAAGTTTAGGTAGCTGTTTATGTATTCAACCAAGTTTACCAAGTTACTAGGCAAATTAGTGGTGTTAGGTAAGTTATTAGGTGGTAACTTGTTTGTTTTGCTAATGTAATCCCTTATATGTATTGGCATCATGTCTCCTTAATATAGTTAATGAAAATTCAGCTCATTTTCATTCAAAATCTCTCTTTCTTTTCTGTTTTCCATTGCAAGTTTTTGATTGTTTCTGCTGCAAGCCTCGAGACTTGCTGTTTAAGCAAGCTGAAATCAGCTTGTTGCTGTCTCTTGCACCAACAGTTTGCAAGTTGGTGATGGAATAGTTTTGATATTTTCAAAGACAAGTGGGGCTTTGAAGGTTTAAACGGTGATTCATTGTGCTTCACTATCTCGACTAATCATGAAAGAGAAGTGTATGATTTATGGGTCAATAATCATACGAGCTGAAACAAAGATAGGGTGCGTGATTTATATGGCTATTTTGTGGGAGAACCAAAATTTTAATTTACCTATTTTTTCCAATGGCCCAAACGATAAAATGGTTTGGTTCCATAACCCTCATGGCTTCTACACCTCTGAGTCGCCTAATCGTGGCTTCTTCTTAAGCAGGTGGGCTATGGTCCTCACAAATTCTTTTGGAAGACAATCTGAAAGCTCAAAACCTTTCCAAAAATTTAGGTTTTCGCTTGGCGTGTGGGATATGAGCTTCTTCCCATGAATGCCAAGGTATTTTCTATTCAACAAGACTTTAGGAAGGACTGCTCTAAGTGTGGTGCGAGTGCAGAAACCCTTATCCATGCCCTTAAAGATTGTCCAACTGCTCGAACCATTCTTACCCTCGGTGGACTTGATGGTAGGCTTCTCAACAAAGATTATCCCTACTGCATTGATTGGATCAAAGATGTCATGTGTTTTTGGATAAGAAAGTTGTAGCAGACTTTATAACGACTTTATGGAATAGCTGGAACAACTGAAACAATTATGTTTTTGTGGTAAGGAGGAAGAAGCTCGAGTCATTTGGGATAGGGCCAAAACTCTTTGTCAGGATTTTCGGATCCATAATCTAGTCAACAAGCCGGTGCTACCTTTAACCTTTTCTCTTAAAAAATGGGAAAAGCCACATACGGAACAGTGAAAATAAATTTTGATGCTACTGTTTTTAACAATAAAACTGGGTTTGGTGTAATTGTCTATGATTCTGATGGTTTCATTCTTAGTGCGGGTGGTGGTTTCAAATATGAGGATATGATCGCTGAATAGGCGAAGCTTTATGCCTTTGAGGAAGGTCTTAAGATTGTGTGCTCCCTTAACATTACCAAAGCCATTTTCAAAATTGACTGTACCATTCTCGTGAACAGGGTCAATTAACGTGAAGAGGATATTACAATAATGGGTTATCGCATTAAAGAGGCTTTTAAAACAATGGAAATGTTTACCACTACTACTGTTAATTGGGCCAATTGTAGCTGTAATAAGATTGTGGTTTTCATTTGCAAAAACGCTATTACTAATAATTGTAATTTGGTTTTCGGTATGGATTTACCTAAGGAAATCCATGACCTTGTACTTGGTGATTCTATTAATTGAAGTTCTTGGCCTTTTTGGGTCTTTTTGTAAAAAAAAATGTCAACTGGTAGAAAATTCTCCAAGATTGCGAAGCTTAGGTTTCTTGTTTGTGTGATGTTTGTCTTTGTTCTTTTATGATCAATTGGACCGGGGGGTTGTTGGGTTTGTGAGTTTTTCGTTTTATTGTTTTAATTTCACTTCTGTGATGATTTTGGTGGCAATTGTGTTTGTTTCTTTTTTGAATTAAGGTGTGGCGGTGGCGTGACAGAGAAGTCTATGATTGATGTGAAAGCTTTTGGCTCTGTGGTTTTTTTTCTAGCATTAAGGAGGGCTGGTTTCTTGGAAGCTATATAGTCAAAGCGGTGATGTTACCTTTTCCTATTGTTTCCTTGATTATTTTGGTTCTCTTACCTGTTTTTGCATGAATCTTTTATGTAGGGTTTGTTTTTGTGAGTTTTTTTTTGCATGAGTGAAACAATGGCTGGTTTTTTCTTTTGACTCGGGTGCCCTTAAAAAAATTGTATATATACATGAAATGAAAGAAAAAAGGGGGGCTTTTCATATTCTGTGTTTAAAAAAAAAGAGGTAAAAAACAACAACTATAAGCATGTTATTTCTTTTTTTTCTTTCTTCTTTTTTGCCATATACATATCTTGAAGGATCGGGTTCGGACAACGATGGAGGGGACATCACCGAAACATCGGTCCTCCGCCCCTAGGAGCCTCAAAATCCCGTTTTTCTTTTGTAAAATAAAGTTATTTTTTTTAAAATGGCTTGATCTTGGGAAAATTTTTTATTTTTTTAAAAAGAAAGTTTAGATTTTTAGAAATAAAAATCTATTTTTAAAGGAAAAAGTTTAATATTTTAAAACAAAATTTTGATTTTTTTCAACTATTTCGAAATAAAAGCTTTGATATTTAAGAAAAGTAGTGATTTTTGAAAAGAAAGTTTTTATTTTGCAAAAAAAAAAGAAGGATTCCATCCATCGTGTGTGGCGGCTCCACCACCGGAAGCCGGAGAGCCATTGGGCTCTCCGGTGGTGGAGTTATGGCCAACATAGAAGAAGGAAAAAAAGGAGGAAGAGTTCCTTTTTTTTTAAATGAGGTTAAAAATGAAATAATGCATAGTTTTTTCCTATTTATAGGAGCCCAAATGGGTAATTTTTTCCCTTCCCACTTACTTTTTAAATTTATAAAAAACCTCGTTTTTTGCAGCGCCGCCCTCACTCTCTGGCCTATTTACACCCATGACCTTTTTTTTTATTCAAACCTTCAATTTACTCCAAAATTTCAAAATTAAAAGCAAATTAATTGCTACATCAGTCATCTGTCTTTCACATTTTTTTATGTTTTAGTCTCAAAATCAAGCTATGTCATTTTGTTTCCATCATTAATAAGTTATTTACAGTTATATCTTCCCTTTCATTTGCATTTATACCTTATATATTTGATGTCAATTATGCACTTTATTTTAATATTTTTATATTTATTCACACTTGTATAATTTTTATTTATTCTTATTTCATCTTTATTTATTTCATGTTTGTTTTACACATTCCTCTTACATACATTTTAATTTTATTTTTTATGTTACTTTGATTCTTTTATGTATTATGAATGAGGTGTATTATTGTTATTATTATCATCATCATGTCAAGATATTATTTCTTTCATTTATTTAAGTTTTTTTATTTCCCTTTTTAAAAAAGTTTTAATTTTTCATTAACTTTATCTAATTTAATTAATTTTCCTATTTTATTACCTTTTTCTGATAAAAAGACCTAAAAGGTCAACCTCACTTAAATTGAATCACAAATAACTAGATCATGGATATCCAAAGGATAATCCATATCAAAGGACCAATTACAAGAGTTAGCTATAAGTTTTTTACAAATAAAATCTGCCGCCCTATTGCAACTATGGTTGGCCCAACAAATAATAGCCGAATGAAACTTTTCCATAATTTTTTGAATTTCATTGAGACTGGCACTGTCAGTCTCAAAAACAGCTGTAGTAATATTAAGACTCCACACTATTTTTAAGCTTTCCTCAAAGGTATACAATTCTGCCCATTCTGCCGTCAAAATCTCTTCTTTGAAACCCCCTCCACCGCCAATGACAAAGCCATCCTCATCTCTAACAATAACCCCATAGCATGTTTTGTTGTTATTAACAGAAGCATCGAAATTAATTTTGCGTACCCACTCAGTGGTTTCTCCCATTTTTTACATACAGGAATAGCAGGAAGTAAAGGATCATTAACCAGATTAAGACATTAAGACATTAATATACTTAAATAAAAAACCTAGCTCCCAAAATTTCGTAGGACTATCCTCGGATAGGTATTGTCGGGGTGTTATAACCATACTCACACGTAACCATACTCCTAAACCCAAAATTTGGTTATAAGATCGAGTCTAGACTTTTAGGGTTTTTTGTAGTATTAATTCTAGACTTTTAGATGATACGTGGCTAACCAACCTAGCCCTAATTGGTTAGTGGCGACTCTACGTTAATTTAGGTCCTCCGTGTCTAGCTTTGCTTACTAGGCCCCTGTACTTTTATGTAGGCAATGTTATGACACATACTTCGACAAAATTGAAAGAATACATCATGGTACGCATGCAAGGAGAAACAAAGAAACATCAAACTTTATTCATGTTGAGAAAAATATAGTAACAAAGGTTTTGCTACAAGGTTTGCAATATACTTAACAAGGAATTTGTTTCAATAATAGAATCAAACTATGATAAATCTAAACCCGTATAAATAAAACCTCATCGCCTATTTCCCAGGTTCGTTGATATCTGTTCAAGGATGAGTCTCGCCAAGTTATCTACCTCGCCACTACCATCTGCGACCTACTTACCTGCAAAGAGAAGAGTGGTTGATTTCATTGCGAACTTAGTGAATAATCAAGAATCATCAGAGTATGATTACAATACAGAGTTTAAAATAGAAAGAAAACTTATTCTTAAAAATATTATCGCGTGTTGGGTTCACAATGAAGGTACGAGACCTAGTTCGCAAAACCTATTTGCCCAAAAACATAAGTTTGTAAAAATAGTTTCGATTGTACTTGTTGAAAATCATACTTAAAAACTTGGTTTGTTCTTGTTTGAATATGAATCTTATATAGCATGAAACATGTTCACATACTTGTCTTATTAGAATGGCTAAGGAACATAAAATATGTTCTCACACTTGTCTTAACATACTTATCTTATCTTGTTGCATATGTGGATCTCCTTATAACGCCTCATAATGATTCAAAGAGTCCTTAACATGTCCTATAAGTGTAGCATAAGCTAAACACTCTCTTTTATGTCAACATGTCCCATTGAATGAAGCATAGCTCGACATTCCCTTATCTCTCCACATGTCCCAAGGCTTCCAAGCCCAAATCACAGAACTTATAGGTGAGTCCTCACAATCCTTTGGTATTCCAATATATCCAACATATAAGCTCATAAAGGAGCTCGTACAGAAACTTATCACATAGAGCTCACATAAAAAGCTTGCAAAAACATAGCTTATAAAACTGCACTTTTAAAACATGCTTTTAAACATAGGCTCGCAAAGGAGCACGCATAAAACATATCTTTAAAACATAGCTTTAGAACATGACTTGAAAACTAACCGCCTCCTAACATACCAATGTTTAGAGTATGAATACTACAACTAAAGATGTGAAAATGATGCGATGTTCGCAAGTATATTGGTCAGGTTGTAATATAGTTACAACAAAGTAGGTGAGTACTCCGAAGATCATACCCAAGGGAGGCAAGTACTATATTAAAGTTAACCTAAACGCAAATAGAATTAATTAGTAATCTAAATAAATTATATTACGATAAAACATAAAGAGAATATTTTTGGGGTTTTGATAATAAAGATAATAAAAATAGCATAAATAAAAGAAACTTTAGAAAACTAACTTAAAAGCCTAATCAAGTCTAGATGTGGGTGATTAGCTCACTTCGATGGTCATAAATAATTCATATTTTGGGTTTCTATTCAATCAACTAATTGTTACCCTAGCAGGATCTCTCGATCTTTCACTAAACTAACGAGTCGACAATAACTACTTATCTCTTGACCTCACAGTTCAAATCGGTTCGGGGCTAAGGTGTTCACGGATAGGTCATACCAATTTTGGGTTAATTCCCACTGAAATGACTTCCTAAGGTCGTCAAGCCTAGGGTTTAAGTTCTTCCTCTCCCAAACAGCTGATCCACTAAGAAAACCCTACATAACAATTAATTAATCACACCTCCACTCACTAATCCCCCATAAGAGGATTAGTTCCTCATGGAATCGATAAACATCATAAACTTGATAATAAATATATGCATAAAGAGTAAATCAAGAATAAAGTTTAGAGAATCATATTTTTATTTGATAGATAAAGTGCAGAAAAACACTAGCATTTAATCGCGTTTACAAATCATGTTCCCCGAAGAACACAAAATAGAAAAAAACTAAAAATAAACCTAAGGCCTAAAAGAAAGAAACATTGAAAACTAAAATAACAGAGAAAAAATTTAGAATATGAAAAGTTATCCTAAACTAGTGTTAAATGAGCCTATTTATAGAATTAGGAGAGTCGTCATCCTTAACTCTAGCTTAGCTGACGTTCCAATGCTTAATTTCCATTGTACAGACCAAAACGTCATTGACTCAAAATTAATCACGTACAGGCAGACTTGAAATTCTTGTATTCTGCTCCTTATGTTGCGACATCAAACTCCCCGTGTTGCAACATAGTGACTAACTTTGAGTTCCTACACCTTTGAATAGTGTCCTACACACTTACTAAGTACTTTAGCTCGCCTTTAGGCCTTATTTGGCCCCTAAGGTCAATAAAAGACTCAAAATATACTTTTTAGTGAATTCAAACTAAAATACAAAAACTTAACTAAAACATAATAAAATTGCTTTTATTCAAGCTCCTTAAGTGCAAAAACTAGTTTAATTTACTACACCGAATTACGATAGATCAAAAACATATCTTGAAAATAGAGTATCAGAATGTAACCCCCAAAACCCAGCCTAGACGTTATGGCCAAATCTCGAAGATCACATTGGCCATGTTGGCCATGTTGGCCATGTTGATGGCACAGAAAAAAACTTAATCATTTTATTTCAACAATTGTCGTCATCTAAAATCGTTATTTAAAATTTCTTGTGAAAAGCCTGAAGTAATATCTTGTGTAAATTTCTTTTGAATCTGATTTGATTGATTTAGAAAAACCCTAGTTTTGATCTTTAGAAGGAAAACATCATTTTCAAATATATCGCAGTAGAAAAACAACTAAAACCTTATACTCTTCGTAAAATATCACAAAAGTGAATAAGCAGATTTAAGTTCCGTAAAAACGTATTTTTGAGTTTAAAATAAAGCATTAAGTTGAGTTTGTCATTAAGTAGCAAATCCAGTTTCTTCTTATCAAATAGATAAACAATTTTAAATGATAGTTTTGAAAACCAATCATGCAAAGTGTCAAAAAATCCAAAATAGTGTTCCATGCCACAGTCCACAGTAAATAAACAAGCAATCTCAAAAATACTGAAAATAAAGTATCATGGTTTATTCAAATAAATATTTGAGAGCACCCCCATAAGTTGAGCCCATGTCCTAACCTCGATTATTATCTGAAAAAAATAGAAACTTAAAGGGGTGAGCTTGTAAGCCTAGTGTGGGTCAATTTGCATATCAATAGAAATTAAGACAGAAGCTCGACAATATAATAAATCACACATACATAAATATACAATCACAGAATCACATTTAATAGTATGCATATCGATGATGATGGTGCAACGCTTTTTTAGAAACAGTGTAAATTTTTAGAAATCATTTCCTACCCATCTCCACATTTCCGACTCAGTCACCGAACCCGAGTAATAGGATGTTACAAACCTTCACATATCACATACATTATAAATCGTCCCACGGACAACATTTATTCCAGCATTATAGCGTATGAAATTCTCTCAAAGATTTTGAAGCACTCTTTTCTTGTTTTCTAATTTGGGGTGTCCGTATTTATTCTGTTAGAATAATTAGATGGTGAAAGGTTGCGTAAGGGTCCCTGCTTGTGTGGTGGAGTTATCAAGAATTCGGTAGTGTATTGTGTTAAATGATAGAAAATCAAGCAGAAATTTGGGGAAGAGAAGAGAAGAAAAAGATAAGAGAATTACTGAAACTTCTTTCTGTAATTCGATAACCTCCTCCGATGTAGCACATGCATATTTTAAGGAAAATAACAAAGCAATGACGTGGCATATTTCGGTTACAATTAAAATGCACCGTTAAACTAATACCCAAAACTCCCCGTTTTAATTAAACTTAACTGATTTTAACTAATTCTTTCCCTACTATCATTCTAACCCGTAACAATACTCCCTCTCACAAACACATCATTGACCTCAAGGATGAAAATGAGGAAATTTGGATTGAATTGCAAAGAGTGGTTCCCATGTTGCGTCCTCCGGAAAGGTGTTTGTCCATTCGATCAACACTTCTGTCAGTGCTTGGTTCCCTCTCTTAACCATTCTTCTGTCTGAAATACGAATTGGTTCTTTTGGCAATGTACCATGATCATCCACCAGGGGTAGCTAAGCTTGAGTTGAGGCTGACCCAACGTGTTTCTTTAGTTGGGAAATATGGAAGGTAGGATGGATTCGAGAACTTTGTGGAAGCTGAAGGGTGTAGGCCACTGCTGCTACTTTTCCAATAACAGGAAAAGGTCCATAGAACTTTGGAGATATTTTCTGATTGATGACCCGTCAAAGAGACTGTTGTCTATAATGCTACAACTTCAGGTAGACCATGTCCCCAATTTGGAAGCTTCGTTCTAAGTGATATTTGTCAGCAACATGTTTCATACGAGTCTAAGCCTTCTTAAGATAGAATTGAAGCAACTTCCTGGCAGCTTCACGAGCTTGTAGGCTACGATCAACAACTACTACAGAGGAGGCTCCAGCTAAATACGACATATGCATCGGTGGAGGTTGGCCATACAAAGCCACGTAGGGTGTGTGCTGAATCGCAGAATGGAACGAGGAATTATACCACCGTTCAGTAAGGGGCAACCACTAGAACTAATGTGTAGGAGTTTCTCCCGTCATACATCTTAAATAACTCTCAAGGCACCAATTTAAGACCTCAGTCTGGCCATCCGAGGGTGGTAGGCTGTCGATAAAAGAAGCTTAGTACCCGATTGTCGAAAAAGTTCTTGCCAAAAGTTACTGGCAAAAATTTTGTCCCTGTCCAAGATGATGGACTCAGGCATTCCGTGGAGCTTATACACATGTGTCATGTATACATGGGCTACCTCTTTAGCTATATAAGGATGGGACAGAGCTAAGAAATAACCATATTTGGTGAGGTGATCTACTACCACCAAGATGGAATTCTTTTTGTTGGAAGTTGGTAATCCTTCTATGAAGTCCATACTTATCACTGACCAAGCTCGATCAGGAATTGGCAATGGATGTAACAACCCAAGAGAAGCTACTGTTTCGCCTTTACATTTCTGACAAATGGTGCTTTCTCGAATCCACTTTTTAACATACCTTCCAATATAGTAAACTTGAGAGTCGTTTCCTGGTAACGTGCACCTCCGAGTGACCTTCTACTGCGCTTGCATGAAAATGAGAAAACAGCTCTTGTCTAATTGTGGAACCTGGCCAACCACAATTTTCCCTTTTCTAAACAGAAATCGACCATCCCAAGAGTACTTCTGGTTTTAGTTTTGTTTTTTTTTGGATATTCTAAATAATCCTCTACAATTTACCATCCAAAACGTATGATTGTTGTACTTATTCTAAAAGGCTCGAGATAACTGAACTTGCTGAAAATGCTGACAGTGCTCTAACTATGGTTGACACGAGAGGGCATCAGCTACCCTGTTGTTTATTCCCCTTCATATACAATCTCAAAATCATACCCTAACATTTTGGCCACCTAACGCTGTTGAAATGGGGTAACAGCTACTTGGTCTGACAGAAACCGTAGACTTTGATGGTCTGTTTGGATTTTAAAATGCCGGCCAACCAAGTAAGTGTGCCACTTCTGAATCGCTAGCAAAACCGCTAAGATCTCCTTTTCATAGATTGATAAGGCCTAATGTCATACCCCCAAAGCCTTGCTGAAAAAAGTTAATGGTCTACCTTGTTGTTGTAGAACTGCACCAAAGCCAAACCCGCTTACATCTGTGTCAACAGTGAATTCTAACTGGAAGTTAGGAATCATCAGCACCGGTGTAGAACTTAAAGCTTTTTTAAGTGCTTGAAAAGCCTCGGTGGCCTGTTCTGACCAACACCACCCATTCTTTTTTAGTAAATCTGTTAGAGGTTTAGCAACCACCCCATATCCTTTTATAAATCTTCTGTTGTAGCTCGTGAGACCTAGGAAGCTGCGCAACTCCCTAATCGATTGAGGAATGGGCTATGAAGAAATGTATTTGATCTTAGCAGAGTCCATAGCAACAGTACCCGCATGTAGGACATGTCCCAAATATTGTATTTGAGGTGAACTAAACCAATATTTTGTTTTCTTAGCATACAACTGATGTTCTCTAAGGACAAGAAGGACTGACCTCAAGTGTTGCAAATGCTCAAGCCATGAAGTTGAATACACAAGAATATCATCAAAGAAGACTAACACAAATCTCTGCAACCATGGCTTAAAGATAGAGTTCATGAGAGCTTGGTAACTTAATGGGGCATTAGTTTGGCCAAATGGCATAACGAGGAATTCATAGTGCCCCTCATGTGTTCAAAAGAAAGTTTTGTGCATGTCAGGTTCCCACATGTGAATTTGGTGATATCCAGCTTGCAAATCCAACTTAGAGAAAACTCGAGCTTCCCCTAGCTCGTCTAATAACTCCTCGATGACCGAAATAGGGAATTTATCCTTAATCGCATGTTGGTTGCATTGTCTATAATCTACGCACAACCTCCAACTCCCGTCCTTCTTCTTAACCATGACAATAGGAGACGTAAAAGAGCTTGTACTGTCACGAATTATTCCAGCTTGAAGCATCTCCTGAATGAGCCTCTCCATTTCAGTCTTCTGAAATGCTAGATAATGATAGGGTCAAATTTTAATCACGGCTCTCTCATCCTTTAAAGGAATTTTGTAGTCGTGTACCCTTCGCGAAGGTAATCCCTTAGGAACCTGGAAGACATCATTAAATTCCCTCAGCAATGTTTGGAGTTGATTCTCAAGATCCTCAACCCCCATGGAAGAGAGCAGTACTTGCTCTAGCGAACTCAATATTACTGTATACGGTCCCAGCGACTGTCCCATCATTACAAAGCATTTTGAATCATTATCTTGGGTTGCTAGAGCGCCAGGAACAATGCCCTGAATAATACAGGATTCCCCTTTTAGCTGGAACTGCATCCTTAAAGAGCTAAAGTTCCATATGATGTCCCCTAATGCCAGCAACCACTATACCCCCAAAACCATATCACAACCCTTCAATGATAGAACCATGAAGTCAGTTTCAAACTTGTGATCCTGCACCTCCCATACAACTCCTTTGCACAATCCTCTCGTGAACAGGGAACTACCATTTGCTACTGATACTTTTAATTTCTCCTAGTGAATCATAGCTAACGACATTTTATTAACCAAGCTCGTATCAATAAAATTATGGGTGCCCCCGGAGTTGACTAAAATGATAGCCACACATGATCCAACTCGAGCAGCCACCCTCATCGCGTTATGCCCTTGTAGTCCAGTTAAGGTACAAAATGAAATAATAAGAGACTTGGGGCCCTCTTCTTCATTACCATTCTCCTCTAACTTATCAGAACACTCCTGAAATTCATTGGCTTCACTATTAGAGAGCGGCTCCAACAAAAATTGATACAACTGAGACTTCACACACTTATGGCCCAATTGATATTTAGCCCCGCACCAGAAACAAAGGTCCTTTTGTTTCCTTTTAGCCATCAACGCTGGGGATATGGTTTTGGACCCTCCTTTGCTGGATGATACATTGTTAATGGACTGTGTCCCCGTCACGGTCCTCGTAGGAGAGGAAGAGTACCTTGAGGCAACCGATGTGGTGGGTAAAGTTCTAGGTGAACTAACCCCCAAGCTGTATGTCCCTTTCCCAAGTGGGAGATAAGTACTTTTATTTTCCTGGCCAACTGAAAGGCTTCCATCAGTGTAGGAGGTTCAAACAAATCTAAGTAATGACTTATTTCAGCCTTCAAATTGCTAATAAAGATACTAAGAGCATAGGTCTCAGGAAGATGCAGTTAATTCAGTAACCCTACAAACATATCCTGATATTGCTCAACCATACCTTGCTGCTTCAGGTTGACTAGCTCCCTCATTGGATTTCTGAACTGCCCGAACCCTGAACGCTTTTATAGACTCTTCAGGTATGCCAGCCAAGATAGCATATGCAAGCTTCCATTTCTCTAAGAATAAAAGTGATGCCACTCCAACACCTACCTTCTAGATTCAACATCACAAGGCGGACCTTATTAGCTTCTGTTGTACCTCTGCCTCGAAGTATTGCTCCAGTTTGGTCCACCAACCCCTGAAGTCAGTACCATCAAACTTTGGACATTCCAGCCTACTACATTTCACCGAAGCTTCCGATGCAAGTGGTTGCTCCCTCACGTGAATGCTTCCCCCTTCCATGACAAACGGGTCTGCCTGAGCGTGAGGTAGATCGAAGTCCTTAGGTAGAAACCCTGGAGGAGCCCCAAAGTTCCCCTTCCTTTTTTCGATAGTAGCATTCCCTGTTGAACTCATCAGTGGTGGTCCAAAGTACTGACCCGACAGAGCTTGCAGATCTCCCCTTAACTCCTCTTTGAACTCCTTCAAACTTGTTTCCATTTTAGTCTCTAAATGGCCAATCTCTTCTTGGATTTTAGAGATTTCTTGCTGCATGCTTCCCACCTCTTTTTGTAAATGGGTCGACACTCTATCGCCAGCCATTAAAGGGACGATTAAGCTCTGATACATTTGTTAAATAATAGAAAATCGAGTAGAAATTTGGGGAAGAGAAGAGAAGAAAAAGATAAGAGAATTGCTGAAACTTTTTTCTGTAATTTGATAACCTCCTCCCATACAGCACATGCATATTTTAAGGAAAATAACAAAACAATGAAGTGGCATCTTTCGGCTAAAATTAAAATGCACCGTTCCACTAATACCCAAAAATCTCTGTTTTAATTAAACTTAACTGATTTTAACTAATTCTTTCCCTGCTATCATTCTAACCCGTAACATATTGGTTTGACGATGTACGGTGATCTTACTGTTGCATCGTCGGTACCCCTACGACGCAGCGGAAAAAATAAAAATTCGGCGATCCTAACCACAGATCCATGTGTGAGGAACGAATCGGGGTGATAAAGGTTGCAAAATTATCGAATATTTCATCTGAGTAGACACCAACGCCTCAGCAACGAGTAGCCTGATCTACTATCCAACCAAGCCACAATCTATCATGACTCCAGCCTCTACGTAATCCACCCAGTTGATTAAGAACGGAAGGAATCCCCTAAAAGAGTTTTGAAAAGAAATTTTTCCTTGACAGCTGCTAGACCCGAACAAATAAAAACGAGATTCTTTAAATATATCCATTTTTTAGGGTTTCTAGAAATTAAATAAATATAATAATATTTTTAAACCGAAAATTATAATTCCACTAATTATAATATATTTCGGTAAACCATATATTTATTTAATTTATATACTAACCAAATTCATGTTCACATTATGCGTACAACAACCTTGTACATAATCTGTTCGATATTTGATTACCCAATTAAATTAATTCTATAATTAATTTAATTCAAGCGACAACCAAACACAATACCAACTATGTTTTACTCCGTTCATTTCAACTATAGGGTGTGACCCGGTAGGTTCCTGTAACGTTAGCAGTAATACTAGAACGATTCCAGTGTTACAAACAATGAGTGGCATCTAGCAATGCATCATTGCAGCCTAAGTCACAAGAAATCATGATTCAACATAACCTTTTATGATTAACCTTTTATGCAATAATCCTTAAGTCCTTTATCTCTAGATTGGACACAAGTCATGGAATAGTCACACTTGCATAGTCCATTCCATGTTCCTTGATATCTTAAGTAGACTACGATATACAAATAAGTATGACATCTCATATCAACTTATTTGAGCATGGCCATGTATTTCTAGTCTCACTCAATCAAGTGGCCTAAGAAATTACTCCCATTATATAGGAGGGGCTTATCCTATCTCGATCAACCATATCCCTCTACATAGATCGTGGTATATCCAACATCAGCCTTTATAGAACAACCAGTTACGGTGTACGTTTAACTGTATCAAAATATACAACTCACGATGTTGGGATTATGATGACCTCAAGTCTGAGGATCATATACATATTAATCATTATGAATAATGTTGTGACAATTACATAATAATCCAAGAAACATACTCATAGCGGGTCAGTCCAATATGTTATTCTTTAACACACATATTCACGCATCGATTTTGACATTCAATATCAATGACAACTCTTTATCATCAATCAACTACATGTTAGTCTTAATACATTATCATTTTCCTATCCAACAATAATACTTGATTAAGGAACTTTAAGAATAATCATATTATTCTCATGGCATTATTATAAAACAGTTTATTTATACACACAGAAAAGAAACAGAAATAATAATGGTAATGCCTTATATTAATAAACATGATAAATCAAGTATGTTATTACAACCATCTCATGATTGATCTTTGGGCATACTCTAACAATCTCCCACTAGCACTAAGACCAATCACTTATATATCTAATACCAAGTGACTTAGTGTGATGATCATGCTTCTGCTGTGTCAGAGGCTTGGTCAGGGGATCAGCAATGTTATCATTTGTAGGTACTTTGCATATCTCTACATCCCCTCGATCGATAATCTCTCGAATAAGATGATAGCGCTTAAGTATATGTTTGGATCTCTGGTGAGATCTAGGTTCTTTTTCTTGTGCAATGGCTCCATTTGTTATCACATCGGAGTTCTATAGCATCTGATATGCTAGGCACAATCCCTAGTTCAGTAATAAACTTTTTGATCCAAACCGCTTCTTTTGCTGCCTCACTGGCTGCAATATACTCGGCCTCTGTTGTAGAATCGGCTACTGTACTTTGCTTTGAACTCTTCCAGCTCACAGCACCACCATTAATGCAAAACACAAAACCTGATTGTGATCGAGAATCGTCCTTGTTGGTTTGGAAGCTGGCATCACTGTAACATTTTACGCTTAACTCTTCCTCACCTCCATATATTAGGAACGTATCCTTACTTCTTCTTAAGTACTTAAGGATATTCTTGACTGTGGTCCAGTGACCTTCACCGGGATCTACTTGGCATCTGCTCGTCATACTTAAGGCAGATGAGACATCTGGACGGGTACATATCATGGCGTGCATGATAGATCCAATAGCGGAAGCATATGGAATTTTACTCATGCGTTCTCTCTCTTGTGGAGTTGAAGGACACATTTCCTTCGAGAGTGAAATACCATGTCTCATAGGTAGGAATCCTCTCTTAGATTCTTTCATACTGAACCTTTTCAGTACTTTATCTATGTATATACTTTGGCTTAGACCTAGTAGTCGTCTTTATCTATCTCTATAGATCTTTACTCCTAAGATGTAAGTAGCTTTGCCCAAGTCCTTCATAGAAAAACCACTTCCCAACCAAGTCTTAATAGACTGCAAGGTAGGTATGTCATCTCTCATGATGAGTTTGTCATCCATATACAGTACCAAGAATGTTATAGTGCTCCTACTAACTTTCTTGTAAACACATGGTTCATTTTCATTTTTGATAAAACCAAACTCTTTGATTGCATCATTAAAACAAAGATTCCAACTTCGAGAAGCTTGCTTTAATCCATAAATGGATCTTTGTAGCTTACATACCTTTCTAGCATCCTTTGGATTGACAAAACCTTCAAGTTGTGTCATGTACACATCCTCTTCAAGTTTCCCGTTAAGGAAAGCTGTTTTGACATCCATCTACCAGATTTCATAGTCATGAAATACAACTATAGCGAGCAAGATCCTGATGGATTTAAACATAGCTACAGGAGAAAAGATTTCATCATAGTCAACACCATGAACTTGGCGAAAACCTTTAGCGACTAATCGCCCCTTGTATGTTTGTACATTACCATCCATGTCGGTTTTCTTTTTGAAAACCCACTTGCACCCTATGGGTTTAACCCTTTCGGGTGGGTCAACCAAAGTCCATACTTGGTTTTCATACGTGGAATCCATCTCTGACATCATGGCCTCAAGCCATTTCCCAGAGTCTGAGCTCGTCACCACTTCTTGATAAGTCCTAGGCTCATATTGATCTATAAGTAGAAAATCACCATGCGTTGTAATGAGAAATCCATATCTCTCATGTGCTTGGCATTCTCTTAAAGATCTACGCGGTGGTTGTGTTTCTATAGCAACTACTTGTTCCTCAATCCCTTGTGGAACTTGTCGTTGTTCTATCTTTGGTTCAGTGGTATTTTGTGATTCTCGAAGTTCATCAAGTTCAATCTTTTTCCCACTTCCTTTTCTAGAAACAAATTCTCTCTATAGGAAGACACCAGTCCGAGCAACAAGTATTTTATTCTTAGTGGGATTAAAGAAATAGTATCCTTTGGTTTCTTTTGAATACCCCACAAAAACACACTTTTCAGATTTGGGTTCAAGCTTAGTAGACGTCTGACGTTTAACATAAGCTTCGCAACCCCAAATTTTCATAAAAGACATACTGAGACGTTTCCCAGTCCACATCTCATATGGCATCTTTTGAACCGATTTAGATGGAACACGATTTAGTGTGAAAGCAGCTGTCTCAAGTGCGTGTCCCCAAAAGGAAGTCGACAGATCAGCATGACTCATCATGGATCGAACTATGTCTAACAAAGTTTGATTTCTTCTCTCCGAAAATCCATTCCATTGAGGAGTACCAGGAGGAGTAAGTTGTGAGACAATCCCACATTGCTTCAAAAGGTCATCAAACTCCAAGCTCAAATACTCCCCACATCGATTAGATCGAAGTGTCTTGATAGTTTTTCATAGTTGATTTTGTACTTCATTTTTGAATTCCTTGAACTTTTTAAGGGATTCAGACTTATGGCGCATGAGATAGACATACCCATATCTACTAAAATCATCAGTGAAAGTAATAAAGTAGTGAAATCCTCCTCTAGCCTGTGTATTTATTGGCCCACATACATCAGAATGTATTAGGCCCAATAAATCACTAGCTCGTTCACTTTTACCAGTAAAAGGAGATTTAGTCATTTTTCTGAATAAGCAAGATTGACATACTTCAAATTGTTCAAAAACAAATGAATCCAAGAGACCATCTTTATGGAGCTTGGATATGTGTTCCTCACTTATGTGGCCCAAATGACAATGCCATAGAAAAGTTTGATTTGAGTCATTTATTTTTGATCTTCTAGTATTTATGTTGTAAATGGGATTCATTTGATCTAAAATATAGAGGTCGTTAATCAATTGTGCCGAACCATAGAAAACATTATTGAGATAAAAAGAACAACAATTATTCTTGATAACTATCTCAAAACCAATTTTGTCTAAACAAGAAATTGAAATAATGTTTTTAGTCAAACTAGGCACATAATAACAATCCTCTAAATATAAATCAAGTCCACTAGGCAAAGATAAATTATATGTTCCTAAAGCTAATGCAGCAACTTTTGCTCCATTTCCAACTCGTAGGTCCACATCTCCTCTAGCCAAAGTTCTACTCCTTTGTAGTCCCTGTACAGAAGTACAAATGTGAGAACCATAACCAGTATCTAATACCCATGAAGTAGTAGTCGATAAATTAATATCAATAACATAAATACCTGAGGCAGACGTTCCGCTTATTTTGGCCTTCTTGACTTCCTCAAGATAAATAGGGCAATTCCGTTTCCAATGTCCAGTCACACCACAATGAAAACAGCTTCCTTCCTTAGCCACCCCACCTTTAGGTTTCACTGCAGCCTTTACTTTTCCAGGCTTGGGCCTACCTTTGCCCTTGGGCTTTGTCTGAACTTTGGCCTTTCCCTTGCCCTTATTATTACGGACCATCAGTATAGGCTCGGGTCCAACCTTTTTCATGTTGCCTTCAGCAGTTCGTAACATACTAAGCAACTGTGGCAGAGTTTTATCAATTTCATTCATATTGAAATTGAGGACAAACTGGCTGTAGCTATCCGGCAACGATTGTAGAGTAACATCAGTGGCCAACTCTTGGCTTAATGGAAACCCAAGCTTAGACAGGCTTTCAATATAACCAATCATCTTAAGGAGATGAGGTACCATTAGGCTTCCTTCAGCCAGCTTACATTGGAACAGGGCCTTAGAGATATCGAACCTCTCTTGCCGTGCTTGCCCCTGATAAAGTTCTTTCAAGTGCTCAATCAATTCATAAGCAACCATGTCCTCATGTTGCTTCTGAAGCTCAGGATTCATAGTGGCAAGCATAAGACATCCAACGTCTACCACGTCATCGAGATGCTCATTGTAAGCATCTCTATCAGCCCTTGAGGCATTAGCGGGTGGTTCGTTAGGAACTGGTTGTTCAATGACATATAATTTTCATTCTTGTTTGAGGACAATCCTCAAGTTACGGAACCAGTCAAGAAAATTTAAACCTTTCAATTTGTCCTTCTCAAGGACCGATCGCAATGAGAGCATATTAGTGTTTGCAGCCATAATATATCTACAACAATAAAATTATACGTGTGAAAATTTATCAAATTGATACCAATCATTAAAATGACTTAATTAAATGATGTTCCCACTATTTTATTACAAAACTAATACCATCATAAATTAGCTTCAAAAAGAATTTCTCGAAAAGTATTTCAAGTGGGTTAAGGATCCATACTTCACCTCCTCTTAAGTCAGCTTTGGCTTTACTCTCAAGATTATGGTTATCTATGTAAGCAACACTTGCTAATTACATCATATGTAACTCCTAAATTTTGGTGAACAACTCTTGTTCTAATCATCTTATGATTTATCCAAATTACTTGCCTCTAGGTTTCTAATCCTATTAGAATAATCTAGTTAAGTCATTAACCAATTTTAACTTGTGAATATCACTTGTTTATTCTTTGTGTTTAACCAAGATAAATACTAGTACTTCGCTTTAGCAGAACCTACACAGTATTGATCGAGGCCTTAACGAGGGCAAAATTGGAAGACTATGTTGACTTAATATTTTAATAGAGGGATTTTATTAAGATCGTTCCATCTCACCAATTATGGTTTATTTTAGTCCATTGAGCCATTTAATTGATCTCATCAATTAATATGGTTTATTATTATCAAATTTTAACATATTTAAAATTTGGCATGCTTTACACATCCATAACATCCCATACATGAATAAATAAAGCAATAAATAAATGCAATGGTTATAGCCCATAAACTTAGGTGGCGCAACCCAAGCCAATAGGAGAACCAAAAGGAAACCTAAAAGAGTAAGCCGTTTCTCAAGCTATCATTCCACACTGGATGGCCCATCTTCCTTCTCGACTAGCCCACAGCAACTCTTGAAATTACAATATGTAGAAACTCATTTTACATACGAGGGAGTAAGATGAGAAGAGAAATACAAGAGAATAGTAGTAAGGCATGACACGCAGGCCGTATTTATAAAATTACAACCTTTTATCAAATGGGCTGTTGGGCTATAACTATGCATTTCAAACACCGTACATGTCAAAAATAGTATACATTTAAACACTTTATTAAGGTGAATTATAACATATCCTTTCAACTTTTATGGCCCACCAAGTTTTATTTATTATAAACATAATTTAAGAAGATGGACCAGGGGTGCGGGGCAGACCCCCGCGGTACGAACCGCATACCCCATTCAAATGAAACCTCATGATTTGATAACTTTTATCAACATAATCGTGTTTTCAGGATTTTAATCCTTAAGGTTTCATGCCGAAACAACCCTTGTTCCACTAACCAGTTAGCTCTTTCTGGAAACTGTCAACACCACCGTCGCACCATTATAGATCTGTTAACACTTAACAGTAATAACATAAAACCGAATAGGCCATAACATCATGATTAACAATTAATCAATTGTCAAAAGGAACGGTTATCAGGTTACTATTAAACGATTTAAACAGACAAAATTTACTAAAATTAAAGCATGCATCTCATACAATTGCATCACCCAAGTATTTAAACCCGAGTCTGTAACACCCAAGTGGCTCTGATACCACTGTTGGATCGTCGGCACCCCTACAGCGCAGTGAAAAAATTAAAAATTCGACGATCCTAACCACGGATCCATGTGTGAGGAACGAATCGGGGTGATAAAGGTTGTGAAATTACCGAATATTTCGTCTGATTAGACAGCAATGCCTCAGCAACGAGTAGTCTAATCTACTATTAAACCAAGCCACAATCTATCGTGACTCCGGCCTCTGCTTAATCCACCCAGTTGATTAAGAACGGAAGGAATCCCCCAAAATAGTTTTGAAAAGAAATTTTTCTTTGACGGCTACTAAACCCGAACAAAGAAAAACGAGATTCTTTAAATATATCCTTTTTTAGGGTTTCTAGAAATTAAATAAATATAATAATATTTTTAAATCAAAAATTATAATTCCACTAATTATAATATATTTCGGTAAACCATATATTTATTTAATTTATATACTAACCAAATTCATGTTCACATTATGCGTACAACAACCTTGTACATAATCTGTTCTATATTTGATTACCCAATTAAATTAATTCTATAATTAATTTAATTCAAGCAACAACCAAACACAATACCAACTATGTTTTATTCCGTTCATTTCGACTATAGGGTGTGACCCTGTAGGTTGCTGTAACGTTAGCAGTAATACTAGAACGATTCCAGTGTTACAAACAATGAGTGGCATCTAGCAATGCATCATTGCAGCCTAAGTCACAAGAAATCATGATTCGACATAACCTTTTATGATTAACCTTTTATGCAATAATCCTTAAGTCCTTTATCTCTAGATTGGACACAAGTCATGGAATAGTCACACTTGCATAGTCCATTCCATGTTCCTTGATATCTTAAGTAGACTACGATATACAAATAAGTATGACATCTCATATCAACTTATTTGAGCATGGCCATGTATTTCTAATCTCACTCAATCAAGTGGCCTAAGATATTACTCCCATTATGTAGGAGGGGCTTATCCTATCTCGATCAACCATATCCCTCTACATAGATCGTGGTATATCCAACATCAGCCTTTATAGAACAACCAGTTACGGTGTACGCTTGACTGTATCAAAATATACAACTCACGATGTTGGGATTATGATGACCTCAAGTCTGAGGATCATATACATATTAATCATTATGAGTAATGTTGTGACAATTACATAATAATCCAAGAAACATACTCATAGCGGGTCAGTCCAATATGTTGTTCTCTAACACACATATTCATGCATTGATTTTGACATTCAATATCAATGACAACTCTTTATCATCAAGCAACTACAAGTTAGTCTTAATGCATTATTGTTGTCCTATCCAACAATAGTACTTGACTAAGGAACTTTAAGAATAATCATATTATTCTCAGGACATTATTATAAAACATTTTATTTATACACATAGAAAAGAAACTGAAATAATAATGGTAATGCCTTATATTAATAAACATGATAAATCACGTATGTTATTACAACCATCTCATGATTGATCTTTGGGCATACTCTAACACTTACGTGGTTGGATTAGGAGAGCCTAGTCTGCGTCGGGGTGGTGATTGATGGGAAAGGACACCTAATTGATAAGATTTAAAGTCAATTTATAAGTTTTGTCTATTATTTTTTGTGTTAAGTACAATTTTCTTCTTGTTTTCTACGGTCGCCTCTGCATGCTTCTCGTGGTTTTCTGCATGGAAAAATTAAAAGGTACATTTTTCTTTTTGTCGTTGACTTTTCCATAAAACCCGATATTTTATTTTTGTTTCATAGATTTCTTTAAAACATAAGCATTAATTACGTAGGTTTTCCTCATTACTAGTTCTTTTGTTTTCTTTAGTTTTAAGGTTTTTTAGGTTTTTTTCTACTCTATTTTCTTCTTTTCCATTAAATTTGCATTTTAGGATTTCTGTTCATTCAGTTTTCCTTTATTTCATCTTCTTGGTGGGGGTGAGTTTTTCTAGTGGAGAGTCTTCTGGTTTTGGTGTGTTTCTATTGCTTTCTTTTTGTTTTTTCTTGATTGTGATCCTAGATTTATGTGCATTGTTTTGTTTTATCATTTGATTCTCATCCCTATCTTGATGATCGTATGGTGTTTAGTCGAAAGTTTTTTTTACCATTGCTTTCAACGGTGTGTTTCTTTGTAGTTTTCTTTTGTTTTGGTTATAGGGGTTTCGGGTTTCTTGCCTGGTGGTGCTTAGTTTTCTTGCACTAAGCGGATGGGAGTTGTTTTTTTGTTAAGGATGGCAGAGAACATTAACGCTCTTTTAGAAAGACTGAATTTCACGGAGGAAGAATCAGTAAGAGTAATGAGCTCGAATGTGAAATCATCAAAGACCCAGGGCTATGAGGCGTGGGCAGTTGGAAAAATAGTGTAAGAGGAGAAGGTCCACAAAAATGCTATGTATCGTGTTCTAAGGTCTCTTTAGTTCACAAAAGAATATGTCAATTTCGTGGAACTAAAAGAGGTTGTGATTCTGGTCAAGTTAGGTGCTATAGAAGATAGAACGAGGATCTTGAATCTATCACCATGGTTGTTCGACCATTGCCTCTTTGCTATGCTCCCATATGTCAAAGACCCAGATTTGGATACCTATGCTTTCAACATCTCGCCTTTTTGGTTGAGGATTTGCAACATTCCTCTCATGTATATGGACAGGTAGGTAGCCATAGACGTGGGCAAAGCAATAGGGAAATTGTCGCAAATGGAGCAGGAAAGATGAAATGCAAAAGGGAGAGACTGAAAGGGAGCAATGGAAAGAACACTAATGAAAGCCTTATTAGACTCGTTCGTAGGAAGTTACCCTAAAACCCTAAACCCTAAACAGCCCCGCCTAGAGCAATGAGGTTCTTTTGTTGGAACTATAGTGGGCTCGGGAACCCCGTGACAGTTCGAGAGCTCAAGCAACTGCTTTTTGCTCCTAACCCAGATGTTATCTTCCTATGCGAAACTAAATTGCATTCTAATAGTCTTTCACTTGTATGTAACCTTTGCAGGATGGAGGGTTATTTAGTTGTTAGCTCGGAGGGGTGCGTAGGGGTTTGGCGTTGCTATGGAAAGAAGGGGTGGAGGTGGCTGTTCAAAATTATTCGAACCATTATATTGATTCCTTTGTGAGCATGGGTGATAACAAGAAACTTCGTTTCATTGGGTTTGTAACACCTCTAACCCGAATCCGCCATCAGAATAAGATTATGGAGCATTACCGAAGTTTACAAATCAAACGGATAGAAATTTCAAACATTTAGAAACATATCAATATTGATATAAAAAACCAATCAAATTCATTCATATGGTCCCATATACGAGTCCTCGAGGCCTAAAATATGTATTAGAAACAAGTTGGGACTAAATAAAAAACTCAGAGAATTTTTCAGAAAATAGTAAACATTTTCAATACTACAGGGCTCACACGGCCGTGTGGGCATTTGAAATGGGGACACACGGCCGTGTCCCAGCCCATGTCTGTGCCCGTGTAACTCTCTGACTTCGTCACATGGCCAAGCCACACGCCCGTGTGCTATGCCGTGTACCCTTCGAAATAACCTCACATGCCCGTGTGCCAGGTAGTGTGCTAGGCCGTGTAATAGCTTGACTTGCAACCCTTTGAAAGCTAGAGAGGACACACGGCAGTGTCACTTGGCCGTGTGTCACACGCGACTGAGACACACGCTTGTGTCTCTGCCCGTGTGGACGAAAATTGGTCATTTTACTAGCCATTTTTCTCACCCAATTTGTCATATACCTATAACCAGCTTTGCATAAATAACCAAGCCATAATAAGGCATCCAAATCAAGCATAAACAAGATATATACATATGGTAAAGTTTCATACAACCAATATGCCCTTAGGCACCTCAAATGAAAACATGTAAATATGTTCAATCATGCACTCTATTTGTCCAAAATACTCACCTAACTTATAGACACATTAGTATCAATACATGACATTTGGTTACCGTACCAAAGCATACCAAATGGTACCAAATAATCACTCAATTACTAGCCTTAACATACATATATGTCTTCTGTAGCAAAATATCAATTCACAACAAGTTATAAGACATATATAATATACACATTCAACTATTATTTCCCTTTTCATCATTCAAACACATTAAGAAAATTATCAACCATATTAAAGCTAATATTTACATACCAAAACTAAGCTCATAACATCATCAAGTGCCGAATCACAAGCTAAACCAAATGGCTATATTCAAAACCAAACATATAGGCCAACATTAGCCAAAATACTTACACATGCCATTATAACCAAAATTAAACATCCAAAAGTACCAAAAGAGTCGATGGATAGTGTGATATAACTCTGACAAGCTTCCAACTCGAATGAGCTTTCGACTCACTATAAAACATGAAAATAACACAGAGTAAGCATTTAAGCTTAGTAAGTTCGTATAACATAGAATATAACTTACCATTTAGTCACATATTAGGTAAGTAAACAAAGCATATCCCAACACAATTTAGCCAAATGCCTAAGCACATATTCACCAACCATGTTAGTCATGTAAACAAATATAAATATAAGTCAATAATCATGGATGAACACGACAATTTATCAAATTCCATATGCATGTATCATCCATTTCATATATCTATATATTATGTAACATCATTTCCATGTATTTCATGTGTATGCTTGTAATAGTTCGTATCGAACTCATATAATTTCGTATCAAAACATTACTTGTTGAACCATTTAGAATACTATTGGATACCCGAGATAGCTCACACATAGTGTGCTAGCTCATATAACTATAATCCATCAATTCAAGTACATGTATGCTTATACGAGTTGTGAATCGATACACTCATTTGAGCTGAAGATCGGTATGCTCTTATGAGCTATGAATTGGTATTGTAACACCCCGAACCCGAGACCGTCGCCGGAGTCGAACACGAGGTGTTAACAGGCTTCAAACCACTTATTAAAATTTTTCCAGACAAGCTGCCAATCTGCGTGCTAGTTGCTTTAAAAATCATATCTTGAGTTCTGGAACTTGAAATCCAGTTCCGTGAATTTTCCCTGAAACTAGACTCATATGCCCATCTACATATTTTTTTCTAGGATTTTCTGTCGGGCCAATTAGTACAGTTTATTAGTCAAAGTCTCCCATGTTACTGGGGTCGACTACACTGACCTTTGCGCATTACGACCTAGATATCTCCCTGTACAGAGCTTCAATACTGATGCCGTTTGTTTCTATAGAAACTAGACTCAGAGAGGAATCTATACATATATGGCATGGCTCCTAATTATCTCTGGTTAATTTATAATGAATTTCCAAAGTCGGAACAGGGAACCCAGAAACCGTTCTGGCCCTGTCTCACGAGAACCTGAATATCTCTTAACATACTGTCCATATGATTGTTTTGTTACTTCTATATGAAAATAGACTCATCGAGCTTCGATTACATAATTTATTCACTATTTAATACCATTCCTACTAATTTTTGTAATTTTTCAATCCCACGTCACTGCTACTGCCAGCATCTGTTACTGAAGCAACTATGTCCATTTCGTGATTTCTCATTGATCTAACTAGTAATTCATCATACATATCACAAAATTATAATCATGACTAGCCATACCAAAGGCTAATCATTGTCAAACATCTCCCTACTACGCTATTGCCGTATCATGAATCTTAACACCAAAATTAATCAGCCATGACATATGGCATAAAAATCGTATTACCAAGACTTACGACCCAACATTAGAACCAAATTCAACCGAACATTATGCCATTTTCGCATGGCTAAAAGTTTACATACCAAATTTCAACAAAACATATTAGCCTATACATGCCGAAATGTTCTCTTAGACCAACTAAGAAGAAAATACCAAAGGTTGCTAGCCGGTGTGATGACTTCGACGACGGCACGATCATGCAAAAAGAGACGAGTCCAAGAAACCTAGAATAGGTGACAAGCAAACACCGAATGAGTATATAACTCAGTAAGCCATAAGCATTCCACAACCATCCATTAATAAAATTATCACAACAAGAAACAATGAAATGAGGTTAAGTACTCCATCCATACCAAACTATACCATAGTTCCTTAAACCCTATGGTTCAATCTCATACCAAGTCCTACATTGACCTTTCATACATCATTTTATTTTCGTTATAATCATACAATTAAACGAACTTTCACCTATTCCACAATGAACCTATTGTACGTGACTTCAACTATAATCGTCACATA
This sequence comes from Gossypium hirsutum, assembly GCF_007990345.1. Lineage (NCBI taxonomy): Eukaryota > Viridiplantae > Streptophyta > Magnoliopsida > Malvales > Malvaceae > Gossypium > Gossypium hirsutum. The sequence goes on from NC_053445.1 coordinate 82,793, forward strand.
GGTTCAAAACTTACCAAGCTCAACTCCAAATATAAACATAGCGCCTATTAGCCATGAACTCAAGGTACTTACCTTTTTCCGCTGTCCAAAATCGACTCGGTAAAGTCGCACCCTTCATGTAAATAATTTATAGAAAATATATATTGGGTTGCACACATAATGTTTAGTAATCAACCACGCACACTTAGTGCCATGCACTTTAAACTCACACACTTAGTGCCATGCATTTCAAGTTCGCACACTTACCTTTTCCGCTGTCCAAATCGACTCGGTAAAGTCGCACCCTTCATGTAAATAATTTATAGAAAATACAACCGCGCACACTTAGTGCCATGTACTTTAAACTCGCACACTTAGTGCTGTACAATTTAAACCCGCACACTTAGTGCCAATCTCATGACCGTGAACACTTATTGCCCGCACACTTAGTGCCGAAAACCAGCCACTCTATAGGCTTCACTTCCTTTTTACATTCGACAAATTTCATCTCTACTTACATATACATTTGTATACATTTCATCTCATTAAACACAATGGTATAGGTATTACGATCATTTAAATCAATACCAAAGATATGCTTAATGACTTACTTGTGTTGGGTAAGATGGTTCCAACTCGGCTACTCGATGATCTTTTCTTTGCCTTTGCTCGATTCTCCTCCTTTAACTCCTTGAGCTTAATCAATAAATCAACTAGTTTAACCGCCTTGCTAAATATTTACAATCCAATTACACATGCATATGTATGTTAGTATATTCGGCAATCACCCTTACTAATCACCCACTTGATCAATTATAGAGAATCAAAGTTAATATCACAATGTGTACCCTATATGGCCCATTATACATAATCAAATTTAACATCATCTATATATTTACTCATATGGCCGAATATACCTAATCATACATACACCTAACCAAAAATAATTTCTAAAATCTTTATATCATTTATACACTAAGCCGAGTACTCTTACCAAGTTCACCTATATTTTCCAACAAATTCTTCATTGATCAAACACATATTCGGCTAAAGAAATGGCAATTTTAGCAACTTTTGATTTAATACTTTATCAATTATAATACATCTAAATATTTTTTTCATATTATTAACACAATTCACATACATTACTTAATATAACATTTTCACATTCGGCATTAGTATCAACCATAGTAGCCGATTCTTCCTACTTTGTACCCATGCATCTATTTGATCCTTAGTTAGTTCAAACACTCAAAGTCAACCATCTCCATACCTCATCCCCAAAGACATCAAAATACCAACCAAGAATGTAACATGCATGGCTGAATATCATCTCCATCATTTAACAAAGTTTGAACCATGGCTAGGTAGATTTCAAACTTACAACTTAAAATATACATGAATCTCAAAGAATAATATCAAACATACCTCAATCTAGTTACATGCATGGCCAAACTTCCTCCTAATTCTCTTCCAAACCAAACATGAAGCAAGAACTCCTTCCTCCTCCCTTAGAATTTTCGGTCAAAAAAGGATGAAAAAGGATGAACAAAATTTTTCTTTTCCTTTCTTTAGCTCACGGCAATGGGGGGGAAACAACCACTCATTTTTTTGTTTTCATTTCTTTATTACCCATACTCCTTATTTTATTTTTTTCTAACATACCTCACTAAGCCAACATGTTCCCAACATGTTTCCACCCATAGCATGGCCAACCACTAGCTCAAATTTTGGGTAATTTGACATGCAAACCCATCATTTTCATAACATGCATTAATAGACCATTTCAAATTAGCCTATCATATTTTCACCATGTCTCATATCGATCCCTATTTAATAATTTCTCATGCAATTGGCAAAATTGGAAAATGAAACTTCCACATACTCATGTACACACATAATAAGCATAGAATATGGAAATTAATTATTTTTATGACTTGGTTTTGTGGTCCCGAAACCACTTCCCGACTAGGGTAAATTTTGGGCTGTTACAGGTATGCTCTTACGAGCTATAAATCGGTAACCCTAATGACATGTTATTTGTATCCTATGGATTCCTATGGTTCAAACGAGGCTCGATAATCGTCGTACGTCATTGGATATGCAATCAGTAGTCATGTAGGACAATTCATAACATTATATATTTCAATTAAAAACATATAGGCACAATTTAATTACACGAACTTACCTCAACGAGTATACGTAGATACGGAGGTGACTAATTTGAAATTTTCCCTCTGCCTCGATCTAACTCAGTACAAGGTCTATCTTGATATATACGGATAAATTTAACTAAATTCAAAATGTATTTCATTCAATTTAGCCCAAAATCATATTTTTGAAAAATTATCATTTTGCCCCTATACTTTTAATTTCTTTGCAATTTAGTCCCTAGCTCATAAAAATGGAAATTCATAAAATTTTCCTTTACCCCGTCATAGTCGAATACCTTATAAGTCTCTAGCAAGCCCTATATTTCCTTTATTTCTTAATTTTACCATGTAAAATTTTTTATTTTTTAATTTAATCATTATTTGACAATTTCACCAAAAATCTCTTAACAAAAGTTGTTTATCTATCAACAACTAACTATCTTCTTACATAAAACATCAAAACTCATACATATTAATTCATGGCAAAACCCTAACCTTTTAACAGTTTTATAAATTAATCCTCGAGCTAGCCAAATTAAGCTACAATGATCCCGAAAATATAAAAATCATTAAAAATGAGACTAAAAATACATACCATGCACTTAGAAATATGCTAGCTACTTAGAAATAAGCTAGCCAAATATTGAAGCTTATCCAATGGCTCCTTATCGGTTCAAGATGAATAAAGGTGATGACAACTTTGTTTTGTTTTATTTTTATCATTATTTACCAATTTACCTATATAAGCTTTTAAAACATTAAAATTTACACAATATGCCAAGCCATCATATTCCACTAACACATTTATGGTCTAATTGCCATATAAGTACTTCCACTTTAATGTTCTATAGCTATTTACTACCTTTAGCTATTAGAACTTAACTTTTGTACTTTACGCGACTTAATCCATTTTATCAAATTAAACGGTAAAATTTCTTAACAAAATTTTTATACGGTATCACTATCATGCTGTAAGTAACAAAATAATAATAAGATAAAAATTTTTACCTCAGATTTGTGGTCCCAAAACTACTATTTTGATTTCACTAAAAATAGGTTGTTACAGGGTTTTATAGACATGCAGATCCAAACTCGAGAAAGAGGTCAAGGGATATTCTTAGGAGGGTGAGAGGTGTAGTCAGGGAAGGTTGGGTGGTGGGGGTGACTTCAACGCTATCATTAACGATGTGAAAAAGGAGGGCGTCGAAGGAAACCTAGGGTCATCATGGATGCTTTTCGCGAGGTGATAGAGGAGCTCTCTCTTGTGGATATCAAAACAAACAATAGTGGTTCACTTGGGTGAATAACAGAGAGGGGATGAATATGGTCAAGGAAAGATGGACAGTCTCTTAGTTTCAAAAGATACTATTGAAGATATGTCGTACCTGTTAGAGTATGCCCAAAGATCATCATGAGATGGTTGTAATAACATACTTGATTTATCATGTTTATTAATATAAGGCATTACCATTATTATTTGAGTTTCTTTTCTGTGTGTATAAATAAAATGTTCTATAATAATGTCCTAAGAATAATATGATTCTTCTTAAAGTTCCTTAGTCAAGTATTATTGTTGGATAAGACAACGATAATGCATTAAGACTAACATGTAGTCGATTGATGATAAAGAGTTGTCATTGATATGGAATGTCAGAATCGATGCATGAATATGTGTGTTAGAGAACAACATATTGGACTGACCCATTATGAGTATGTTTCTTGGATTATTATGTAATTGTCACGACATTACTCATAGTGATTAATATGTATATGATCCTCAGACTTGAGATCATCATAATCCCAACATCGTGAGTTCTATATTTTGATACAGTGAAACGTACACCGCAACTGAGTGTTCTATAAAGGCTGATGTTGGATATTTCACAATCTATGTAGAGGGATATGGTTGGTCGATATAGGATAAGTCCCTCCTACATAATGGGAGTAATATCTTAGGCCACTTGATTAAGTGAGACTAGAAATGCATGACCATGCTCAAATAAGCTGATATGAGATGTCATACTTATTTGTATATCATAGTCTACTTAAGATATCAAGGAACATGGAATGGACTATACAAGTGTGACTATTCCATGACTTGTGTTCAATCCAGAGATAAAGGACTTAAGGATTATGAAAAAATTAATCTTAAAAAGGTTATGTCGAATCATGATTTCTTGTGACTTAGGTAGCAATGATGCATTGCTAGGTGCCACTCATTGTTTGTAACGTTGGAATCGTTCTAACATTACTACTAACGTTACAAGAACCTACAGGGTCACACCCCATAGTTGAAATGAACGGAATAAAACATAATTGGTATTGTGATTGGTTGTCGCATGAATTAATTTAATTGGGTAATCAAATATCGAACACATTATATGTACAAGGTTGTCATACACATAATGAGAATATGATTTTGGTTCGTATATAAATAAATATAGTTTATCGAAATCTTGATTATAATTAATGTAATTATAATTTTTGGTTTTTAAATATTATTATATTTATTTAATTTTGAGAAACCCTAAAAAATATAATAAGATATAAAATTCCGTTTTACTTTGCTTGGTGAGTCTAGCAGCCGTCAAAGCAAAGTCTTCTGCAAAACTGTTTGGGGATTCCTTCTGTTCATAGTCAACTGGGTGGATTACGTAGAGGTCAGAGTCATCAAGGATTGCTACTTGGTTCGACAGTAGATCAAATTACTCATTGCCGAGGCGTCACTGTCTACTCAGAATCACATTCGGTAATTTTGAAACCCTTTTTCACCCTGATTCGTTCCTCACACTTGGATCCATGGTTTGGATCACCAGGTGTTTTATTTTTCACTGCGCCGTAGGGGTGCCGGCATTCCAACAATGGTATCAGAACCACTTGTGTGATACGGACTCGGGTTTAAATACTTGGGTGATGCAATTGTATGAGATGCATGCTTTAATTTTATGAAATTTTTGACTGTTTAAATCGTTTAAGAGTAACCTGATAACTGTTTCTTTTGACAATGGATTAAATGTTAATCATGGTGTTATGGCCTATTCGGTTTTATGTTATTATTGTTAAGTGTTAATAGATCTATAATGGTGCGACGGTGGTGTTGACAGTTTCCAGTAAGAGTTAACTGATTAGTGGAACAAGGGTTGTTTCGGCATGAAACCTCAAGGATTAAAATCCCGAAAACACGATTCTGTTGATAAAAGTTATCAAATTGTAAGGTTTCATTTGAATTGGGTATACCGTTTGTACCGCCCCTGCACCCATGGTCCATACCGCCCGTAGCAGTTCCCTATCGTGTTTTGGGGATGGGGATCTTCTTAAAGTATGTTTTATAATAAATAAAACTGGATGGGCCATAAAATTTGAAAGGATATGTTATAATTCACCTTAACAAAGTGTTTTATAATGTATGCTATTTTTGACATGCACGGTGTTTGAAATGCATAGTTATAGCCCAACGGGCCATTTGATAAAAGGTTGTAATTTTATAAATACCACTTACGTGCTGTGCCTTACTACTATTCTCTTGTATTTCTCTTCTCATCTTACTCCCTTGTATGTAAAACGAGTTTCTACATATTGTAATTTGCAAGAGTTGCTGTGGGCTAGTCGAGAAGGAAGTTGGGTCAACCAGTATGGACTGATAGCTTGAGAAACGGCTTACACCTTTAGGTTTCCTTTTGGTTCTCCCATTGGCTTGGGTTGCACCACCTTAGTTTATGGGCTATAACTATTGCATTTATTTGTTGCTTTATTTGTTCATGTATGAGATGTTATGGATGTCTAAAGCATGCCAAATTTTAAATATGTTAAAATTTGATAATAATAAACCACATTAATTGATGAGATCAATTAAATGGCTAAATGGACTAAAATAAACCATAATTGGTGAAATGGAACGATCTTAATAAAATCCCTCCATTAAAATATTAAGTCAACATAGCCTTCCAATTTTGCCCTCGTTATGGCCTCGATAAATACTGTGTAGGTTCTGCTAAAGTGAAGTACTAGTATTTATCTTGGTTAAACGTGAAGAATAAACAAGTGATATTCGCAGGTTAAAATTAGTTAATGACTTAACTAGGTTATTCTAATAGGATTAGAAACCTAGAAGTAAGTAATTTGGATAAATCATAAGATGATTAGAACAAGAGTTGTTCACCAAACTTTAGGAGTTACATATGATGTAATTAACAAGTGTTGCTTACCTAGATAACCATAATCTTGAGAGTAAAGCCAAAGCTGACTTAAGAGGAGGTGAAATATGGATCCTTCATCCACTTGAAATACTTTTCGAGGAAGTCTTTCCGAAGCTAATATATAAGGGTATTGGTTTTGAAATAAAATAGTGGGAACATCATTTAATTAAGTCCTTTTAATGATTGATATAAATTTGATAAATTTTCACACGCATAATTTTATTGTTGTAGATATATTATGGCTGCAAACACTAATACACTCTCATTGCGATCGGTCCTTGAGAAGGACAAATTGAATGGTTTAAAATTTCTTGACTGGTTCCGTAACTTGACGATTGTCCTCAAAAAATAACGAAAACTATATGCCATTAAACAACCAGTTCCTAACGAACCACTCGCTAATGCCTCGAGGGCTGATAGAGATGCTTACAAGAAGCATCTCGATGACATGGTAGACGTTGGATGTCTTATGCTTGCCACTATGAATCCTAAGCTTCAGAAGCAATATGAGGACATGGTTGCTTATGAAATGATTGAGCACTTAAAAGAACTTTATCAGGGGCAAGCACGACAAGAGAGGTTCGATATCTCTAGGGCCCTATTCCAATGTAAGCTGGCTGAAAGAAGCCCAGTAGAACCTCATGTCCTTAAGATGATTGGCTATATTGAAAGCCTGTCTAAGCTTGGGTTTCCATTGAGCCAAGAGTTGACCACTGATGTTATTCTACAATCGTTGCTAGATAGCTACAGCTAGTTTGTCCTCAATTTCAATATGAATGAAATTGATAAGACTTTGCCACAATTGCTCAGTATGTTACAAACTACTAAAGGCAACATGAAAAAGGTTGGACCCAAGCCTATACTGATGGTCCGTAATAACAAGGGCAAGGGAAAGGCCAAAGTTCAGACAAAGCCCAAGGGCAAAGGTAGGCCCAAGCCTGGAAAAGTAAAGGCTGCATTGAAACCTAAAGGTGGGGTGGCTAAGGAAGGAAATTGTTTTCATTGTGGTGTGACTGGACATTAGAAGCGGAACTACCCTATCTATCTTGAGGAAGTCAAGAAGGCCAAAATAAGCAGAACGTCTGCTTCAAGTATTTATGTTATTGATATTAATTTATCAACTACTACTTCATGGGTATTAGATACTGGTTGTGGTTCTCACATTTGTACTTCTGTACAGGGACTGCAAAGGAATAGGACTTTGGCTAGAGGAGATGTGGCCTACGAGTTGGAAATGGAGCAAAAGTTGCTGCATTAGCTATGGGAAGATATAATTTATCTTTGCCTAATGGACTTGGTTTATGTTTAGAGGATTGTTATTATGTGCCCAGTTTGACTAAAAACATTATTTCAATTTCTTGTTTAGACAAAATTGGTTTTGAGATAATTATTAAGAATAATTGTTGTTCCTTTTATCTCAATAATGTTTTCTACGGTTCGGCACAATTGACTAATAGCCTCTATATTTTAGATCAAATGAATCTCATTTACAACATAAATACTAAAAGATCAAAAATAAATGACTCAAATCAAACTTTTCCATGGCATTGTCATTTGGGCCACATAATTGAGGAACGTATATCCAAGCTCCATAAAGATGGTCTCTTGGATTCATTTGTTTTTGAACAATTTGAAGTATATGAATCTTGCTTATTGGGTAAAATGACTAAATCTCCTTTTACTGGTAAAAGTGAACGAGCTAGTGATTTATTGGGCCTAATACATTCTGATGTATGTGGGCCAATAAATACACAGGTTAGAGAAGGATTTCACTACTTTATTACTTTCACTGATGATTTCAGTGGATATGGGTATGTCTATCTCATGCGCCATAAGTCTGAATCCCTTGAAAAGTTCAAGGAATTCAAAAATTAAATACAAAATCAACTAGGAAAAACTATCAAGACACTTCGATCTAATCGATGTGGGGAGTATTTGAGCTTAGAGTTTGATGATCTTTTGAAGCAATGTAGGATTGTCTCACAACTTACTCCTCCTGGTACTCCTCAATGGAATGGAGTTTCTGAGAGAAGAAATCAAACTTTGTTAGACATGATTCGATCCATGATGAGTCATGCTGGTCTGTCGACTTCCTTTTGGGGACATGCACTTGAGACAGTTGCTTTCACACTAAATCGTGTTCCATCTAAATTGGTTCAAAAGACGCCATATGAGATGTGGACTGGGAAACGTCTCAGTATGTCTTTTATGAAAATTTGGGGTTGCGAAGCTTATGTTAAACGTCAGACGTCTACTAAGCTTGAACCCAAATCTGAAAAGTTTGTTTTGTGGGGTATCCAAAAGAAACCAAAGGATATTATTTCTTTAATCCCACTGAGAACAAAATACTTGTTGCTCGAACTGGTGTCTTCCTAGAGAGAGAATTTGTTTATAGAAAGGAAGTGGGAAAAAGATTGAACTTTTAGAACTTTAAAAATCACAAAATACCACTGAACCAGAGATAGAACAACAACAAGTTCCACAAGGAATTGAGGAACAAGTAACTGCTATAGAAACACAACCACCGCGTAGATCTTTAAGAAAACGCCAAGCACCTGAGAGATGGATTTCTCATTACAACGCATGGTGACGTTCTACTTATAGATCAAGATGAGCCTAGTGTTTGATCGTCGGCACCTCAACGGCGCAGTGGAAAAATTAAAAATTCCGCGACCCTAACCACGGATCCATGTGTGAAGAACGAATCGGGGTGATAAAGGTTACGAAATTACCGAATGTTTATTCTGAGTAGACAGTGACGCCTTAACAACCAGTGGTCTGATCTGCTGTCTAACCTAGCCGCAATCTATCTGACCCCGGCCTCTACGTAATCCACCTAGTTAGTTATGAACGGAAGTAATCCCCAAAACAGTTTTGAAAAGAATTTTGTTTGACGGCTGCTAGTCCCAATTCAAAGAAAAATGGGATTCTTATATATCTTTTTTTTAAGGGTTTCTATAAATTAAATAAATATAATAATATTTTAAACCGAAAATTATAATTACATTAATTATAATATAATTTCGATAAACCATATATTTATTTGAATTTTTATACTAACCAAATTCATGTTCTCATTATGCGTACAACAACCTTGTACATAATGTGTTCGATATTTGATTACCCAACTAAATTAATTCTATAATTAATTTAATTCAAGCGACAACCAAAAACAACACCAACTATGTTTTATTTCATTCATTTCAACTATAGGGTGTGACCATGTAGGTTCCTGTAACGTTAGCAGTAATACTAGAACGATTCCAATGTCACAAACAATGAATGGCATCTAGCAATGCATCATTGCTACCTAAGTCACAAGAAATCATGATTCGACATAACCTTTTATGATTAACCTTTTATGCAGTAATCCTTAAGTCCTTTATCTCTGGATTGGACACAAGTCATGGAATAGTCACACTTGCATAGTTCATTCCATGTTCCTTGATATCCTAAGTAGACTATGATATACAAATAAGTATGACATCTCATATCAACTTATTTGAGCATGGACATGCATTTCTAGTCTCACTCAATCAAGTGGCCTAAGATATTACTCTCATTATGTAGGAGGGGCTTATCCTATCTCGAATATGTTATTACAACCAAAGGAGGTTTCCAATACTTCATTACTTTCACTGATTACTTCAGTAGATATGGGTATATTTATCTTATACGCCATAAATCTGAAGCCCTTGAAAAGTTGAAAGAATTTAAAAATGAAGTACAAAACCAACCAGGTAAAAGTGTCTCACAACTTACACCTCTTGGTACTTCACAGTGGGATGAAGTTTCTAAAAGGAGAAATCGAACACTGTTAGACATGGTTCGATCGATGATGAGTCATGTTGATCTTCCTACTTCCTTTTGGGGACATGCATGTTAGAATATGCCCAATGATCAATCATGAGATGGTTGTAATAACATATTTGATTTATCATGTTTATTAATATAAGGCGTTACCATTATTATTTCAGTTTCTTTTCCTGTGTGTATAAATAAACTGTTTTATAATAATGTCCTGAGAATGATATGATTATTCTTAAAAGGTCCTTAGTCAAGTATTAATGTTGGAAAGGACGACAATAACGTATTAAGACTAACATGTAGTTGATTGATGATAAAGAGTTGTCATTGATATGGAATGTCAAAATCAATGCATGAATATGTGTGTTAGAGAAAAAAACATATTGGACTGACCCGTTATGAGTATGTTTCTTGGATTATTATGTAATTTTCAAAACATTACTCATAGTGATTAATATGTATATGATCCTCAGACATGAGATCATCATAATACCAACATCATGAGTTGTATATTTTGATACAGTCAAGCATACACCGTAACTGGGGGCACTATAACATTCTTGGTACTGTGTGTGGATGACACACTTATCATAGGAAATGACATACCTACCTTGCAATCTATTAAGACTTGATTAGGAAGTTGTTTTTCTATGAAGGACTTGGGAGAAGCTACTTACATCTTAGGAATAAATATCTATAGAGATAGATCAAGACAACTACTAGGTTTAAGACAAAGTACATACATAGATAAAGTACTGAAAATGTTCAGTATAGACGAATCTAAGAGAGGATTCCTACCTATGAGACATGGTATTTCACTCTCGAAGGAAATGTGTCCTTCAACTCCACAAGAGAGAGAACGCATGAGTAAAATTTCATATGCTTCCACTATTGGATCTATCATGTATGCCATGTTATGTACCCGTCCAGATGTCTCATATGCCTTAAGTATGACGAACAGATACCAAGTAGATCCCGGCGAAGGTCACTGGACCACAGTTAAGGATATCCTTAAGTACTTAAGAAGAACTAAGGATATGTTCCTAATATATGGAGGTGAGGAAGAGTTAAGTGTAAAAGGTTACACTGATGCCAACTTCCACCGATAAGGACGATTCCCGATCACAATCAGGTTTTTTGTTTTGCCTTAATGGTGATGCTATAAGCTGGAAGAGTTCAAAGCAAAGTACTGTAGACGATTCTACAACAAAGGCCAAGTATATTGCAGCCAGTGAGGCAGCAAAAGAAGCGGTTTGGATCAAAAAGTTCATTACTGAACTAGGGGTTGTGCCTAGCATATCAGATGCTATAGAACTCCGATGTGATAACAATGGAGCCATTGCACAAGCTAAAGAACCTAGATCCCACCAATGATCCAAACATATACTTAGGCGCTATCATCTTATTCGAGAGATTATCGGTCGAGGGGATGTAGAGATATGCTGAGTACCTACAGATGATAACATTGCTGATCCCCTGACCAAGCCTCTGACACAACAGAAGTATGATCGTCACACTAAGTCACTTGGTATTAGATATATAAGTGATTGGTCTTAGCGCTAGTGGGAGATTGTTAGAGTATGCCCAAAGATCAATCATGAGATGGTTGTAATAACATACTTGATTTATCATGTTTATTAATATAAGGCATTACCATTATTATTTTAGTTTCTTTTCTGTGTGTATAAATATACTATTTTATAATAATATCCTGAAAATAATATGTTATTCTTAAAGTTCCTTAGTCAAGTATTATTGTTGGATAGGACAACGATAAAGCATTAAGACTAACATGTAGTTGATTGATGATAAAGAGTTGTCATTGATATGGAATGTCAGAATCGATGCATGAATATGTGTGTTAGAGAACAACATATTGGACTGACCCGTTATGAGTATATTTCTTGGATTATTATATAATTGTCACGACATTACTCATAGTGATTAAGATGTATATGATCCTCAGACTTGAGATCATCATAACCCCAACATCGTGAGTTGTATATTTTGATATAGTCAAACGTACACCGTAACTGGGTGTTCTATAAAGGCTGATGTTGGATATACCATAATCTATGTAGAGGGATATGGTTGGTCGATATAGGATAAGTCCCTCCTACATAATGGGAGTAATATCTTAGGCCACTTGATTGAGTGAGACTAGAAATGCAAGGTCATACTCAAATAAGTTGATATGAGATGTCATACTTATTTGTATATCATAGTCTACTTAAGATATCAAGGAACATGGAATGGACTATACAAGTGTGACTATTCCATGACTTGTGTTCAATCCAGAGATAAAGGACTTAATGATTATGAAAAGATTAATCTTAAAAAGGTTATGTTGAATCATGATTTCTTGTGACTTAGGTAGCAATGATGCATTGCTAGGTGTCACTCATTGTTTGTAACGTTGGAATCGTTCTAAGATTACTACTAACGTTACAAGAACCTACAGGGTCACACCCTATAGTTGAAATGAACGGAATAAAACATAATTGGTATTGTGATTGGTTGTCGCATGAATTAAATTAATTATAGAATTAATTTAATTGGGTAATCAAATATCAAACACATTATATGTACAAGGTTGTCATACACATAATGAGAATATGATTTTGGTTCGTATATAAATAAATATATTTTACCGAAATCTTTATTATAATTAATGTAATTATAATTTTTGGTTTTTAAATATTATTATATTTATTTAATTTTGAGAAACCCTACAAAATATAATAAGATATAAAATCTCGTTTTACTTTGCTTGGTGAGTCTAGCAGCCATCAAAGTAAAGTCTTCTCCAAAACTGTTTGGGGATTCCTTCCGTTCATAGTCAACTGGGTGGATTACGTAGAGGTCAGAGTCATCAAGGATTGCAACTTGGTTTGATAGTAGATCAAATTACTCATTGTCGAGGCGTCACTGTCTACTCAGAATCACATTTGATAATTTTGAAACATTTTTTCACCTCGGTTCGTTCCTCACACTTGGATCCATGGTTAGGATTGCCGGGTGTTTTATTTTTTGCTGCGCCGTAGGGGTGCTGGCGTTCCAACAGTACCTTGTTACCAAGGTGGTGAGACAATCCAAATTGGACCATGACGCTATTTTAATGGACATGATGGGCAGCAAACCTTGTAAGAACTTTAAAGACCCTAGATTTCTCTTTAAATACGATGTGTGTTGGGCGAAGGATAAGGAAGCTAGACAGATCATTAATAGAATTTGGACTGAGAACAATGGAGATATTTTGAATAAAATGGATAAGGTGCGTGATTAGCTTGAGTTGTGGTAGTATAAGCGTTATAAAAGAATGATGAACCAAATATGGGGTCTGAAGAGGAAGATCAATCAGCTTGTGGATGGTCCAAACAGGGATAACACAACTAACCTCCTTAAAATGGCTCGCTTCAAGCTTGGGCACTTGTATGTTGTGGATGAGGACTATTGGGCACAAAGGGCTCACATTAAGTGGCTCACGGAGGGTGATAGAAACACCCGTTATTTTCACATGCACGCTACTGGCAGAAGAAAGAACACAATATAGAAAAGTTAAAAGATTCTAATGGGACGTGGCAAAAAGACAAGAGGGACATCTGTAAAGTTGCATGGGACTATTTTAATGATCTTTTTAAGTCAACCATTGTTTCTTGTAATGAACCTGACATGCATTATATCCAAACGTGCATTACTGACAATATGAACTCTTGCTTGGACAGGGACTTTATTGATGAAGAAATTGTTGCTGCTTTTAACCATATGGACCAGCGAAAAGCTCCGGGGAGTGATGGTTTATCAGGTTGCTTCTTCAAAAAGCACTGGGCCGTAGTTGGAAAAGATGTCTTAAAGTTGTGTCACGATGTGCTCAATGGCAACAAGGATGTTGCGTGATTAGCTTGAGTTGTGGTAGTATAAGCGTTATAAAAGAATGATGAACCAAATATGGGGTCTGAAGAGGAAGATCAATCAACTTGTAGATGGTCCAAACAGGGATAACACAACTAACCTCCTTAAAATGGCTCGCTTCAAGCTTGGGCACTTGTATGCTGTGGATGAGGACTATTGGGCACAAAGGGCTCACATTAAGTGGCTCACGGAGGGTGATAGAAACACCCGTTATTTTCATATGCACGCTACTGGCAGAAGAAAGAACACAATATAGAAAAGTTAAAAGATTCTAATGGGACGTGGCAAAAAGACAAGAGGGACATCTGTAAAGTTGCATGGGACTATTTTAATGATCTTTTTAAGTCAACCATTGTTTCTTGTAATGAACCTGACATGCATTATATCCAAACGTGCATTACTGACAATATGAACTCTTGCTTGGACAGGGACTTTACTGATGAAGAAATTGTTGCTGCTTTTAACCATATGGACCAGCGAAAAGCTCCGGGGAGTGATGGTTTATCAGGTTGCTTCTTCAAAAAGCACTGGGCCGTAGTTGGAAAAGATGTCTTAAAGTTGTGTCACGATGTGCTCAATGGCAACAAGGATGTTGCGTGATTAGCTTGAGTTGTGGTAGTATAAGCGTTATAAAAGAATGATGAACCAAATATGGGGTCTGAAAAGGAAGATCAATCAACTTGTAGATGGTCCAAACAGGGATAACACAACTAACCTCCTTAAAATGGCTCGCTTCAAGCTTGGGCACTTGTATGCTGTGGATGAGGACTATTGGGCACAAAGGGCTCACATTAAGTGGCTCACGGAGGGTGATAGAAACACCCGTTATTTTCACATGCACGCTACTGGCAGAAGAAAGAACACAATATAGAAAAGTTAAAAGATTCTAATGGGGCGTGGCAAAAAGACAAGAGGGACATCTGTAAAGTTGCATGGGACTATTTTAATGATCTTTTTAAGTCAACCATTGTTTCTTGTAATGAACCTGACATGCATTATATCCAACCGTGCATTACTGACAATATGAACTCTTGCTTGGACAGGGACTTTACTGATGAAGAAATTGTTGCTGCTTTTAACCATATGGACCAGCGAAAAGCTCCGGGGAGTGATGGTTTATCAGGTTGCTTCTTCAAAAAGCACTGGGCCGTAGTTGGAAAAGATGTCTTAAAGTTGTGTCACGATATGCTCAATGGCAACAAGGATGTTGCGTGCCTTAATGATACTCTGCTTTTTTTTATTCCAAAAACTAAGGACCCTATCGATATGATTAATTTTTGTCCCATAAATATAGGCAATGTTGTTTATAAAATTATATCCAAAGTCTTGGCAAACCGTCTTAAAAAAGTCCTACCGTGTTGTATTAACCAGAAGAGTGCCTTCGTCCATGACAACATTATAATTGTGCACGAGTTGATGCATTATCTTCAAAGCTTGAAAAATGGTCTGAACAAAGGTTCCGTTGTTAAGCTCGACATGAGTAAGGCCTATGATCGGGTCGAGTGGAATTTTCTCAAGAACGTCATGAAAAAATTAGGCTTTAAGTCTATTTAGGTTGAGAAAATTATACGGTGTGTGCGTTCTGTTCGTTATATGGTTAAATGTAATACGGTCTTGTTTGATATTATTGTTCTAGAAAAGGGCCTTCGATAAGGGTATCCCCTTTCCTCGTATCTTTTTTTGATATGCGTGAAAGATTTCTCTAGTATGTTACTTCATGCTCAAAATGCTAAAACCATCAAGGGCATTCGAGTTAGCCAAAATGGCCCGAGTATTAACCACCTTTTCATCAGGAACAAGAAAAGTGAAGTGGAAGTGTTCATGAATATTCTTGGTGAGTTTGAAAAAATCTCGGGGCAGAGCATTAATCTAGACAAGTCCATGGTGTATTTTTAGCCCTAACACCCCGGTGGCCCAGTGCCATTATTTTGGTGGCATACTTAATATGAAAATGGTGGATAAGCTTGATAATTACCTTGGTCTCCCACTCACCGTTGGGAAGAAAAAATCAAATGCTTTTAAAAGCATTTTTGACCGTATTTCATGCAAGATGAACAATTGGTCAAAGAGATTCTTGTCTTATGAGGGTAAAGAAATATTCACCAAATCCGTTCTCCAATCCATCCCAACTTATGCTTTCTAGATTTCCCTTTCTCCAAAAGGCATTATTGAGGATTTACAATAAAAAATAAGTTGTATGTGGTGGGGGGAAATGAAAAAAATCGAAGTTGGTCTATGCTTGCGTGGGAGAGGGTTTGTTTCCCTAAAGAAATGGGGGCCCTTTTAGGGAGACAAGTGTGGTAGCTTATTTCTTGCAATGACACCTTGTGCTACCGTGTGCTAAGTTCGAAATATTTTCCTAATGGTGACATTTTGTTAACCCAAGTGCATCGATAAACCTTTTTACCTTTGGCAGAGTATTGCCGTGGCTGCAAGATATTTAAAAAATGGCTTTGGTTGGATGATGGGAGATGGGAGAAGCATTGATATTTGGTTCAACAACTTGGGTTTTGATCGGGAGATTGGGGAGCAGATTTGCAAAATTCCCATTATTCCTAATGGTCCAAGTGACAGAAAAGGGTGGTTCCATAATCCCTACAGTTATTATACGACCAAGTTCACATATTCTTAGCTTTTTCTAAAACAGGTTGGCCATGGCCCATACCGTTTCTTTTGGAGAACCATTTGGAAGCTGAAGACTCTTCCTAAAATTAGCATTTTCTACTGGAAAGTGGGACATGATATCCTTCCCACATATCAAAAAATTTCTACCATTCGCAAGGAGTTCAAGAAAGAATGCTTTAGATGCAGGGCTTGTGTTGAAACCTTTATCATGCATTAAAAGATTGTCCCAATGCTCGTGAAATCCTTGTCTTAGGTGGTCTTAACAATAAACTTCTCGTTGGCGATTACATATAGTGCATTGACTGGATAGAAGACATTATGCGAGTGCTGGACCTTAAAGTTGTTTCTGACTTCATTACTACTCTTTGGAATAGCTGGAATAATAGGAACAATTTTATTTTCAGAGGTAAAGAGTTATAAGCTAGGGTGGTATGGAAGAGAGCCTTAACAGTGTGTCAGGAATTTCACATTCATAACTTGGTCAATAAACCTCTGTTGCCTGTAACTCCGGTTGAAAAAAAATTGGCTGAAACCCCCTCATGGCACCGTGAAAATTAATTTGATGCCGCTGTTTCATCGAAGAAAATGGTCTATGGGATGACTTCTCAGGACTCGGATGGTTTTGTTTTAGGGGGAAAGCATCATTAATACGAACATGCATGCTGAATGGGTTAAACTAAAAGTGTTTGAGGAAAGTCTAAAATTTGCTAAAGCTTTTAATTTCAATAAAGTTTAGTTTGAAACTGACTGCATCAGTTTGGTCAACCGCATAAACAATAGGGGAAAATACATAATAATCTTGGGCCACCGCACCGATGAGGTCTACAAGCAGATGACAAATTTCACTTCTTCAAATGTTATTTGGGCCAATAGGTGTTGTAATAGGATTGCTGATTTTCTTTGTAAACAGGCCATTGTTAACAATTGTAATTTGACTTTCAATTTAGATTATCCATCAGATATCCATGATTTAGTTTTGAAAGATTCAATAAATTGAGGTTGACTCTATGGGTCTTTTTATATAAAAAAACATTTATTCTAGCATTTATTAGAATTTTAAGTCAAATATATCCTAATCATCATATAAGCATGCTAAACATACCTGAAACAAACTTATAACAAGAATTAAACATGCTTTTAAATCACTAAGCAAAAATTTAATTTGAATAAATCACGTAAGTATCGATACTAATTCAGTGGTATCGATATTCCTCATTATGGTATCGATACCGATTAGAAAACTGATACCAAATCAACATTTTGTTTTCCTCCAAAAGTTAAAACCCAACAATTATCGATACAAATCCAAAACATATCAATATTTTTACCCCGAGGATCGATACTTGAGAAATGGTATCGATACCAAAATAGGCTACTGTTTTCCTACATATTCAAATTAGCTCAGAAGTATCAATACTTGCTCAGAAGTATCAATACTTGCGCCCAATAATCGATACCTCTATACTCAGCTGCAAAAATTATACCAAAACAGGGCAATTAACACAACTAAGCACATACCATATCAACAAGTTCCTAAAACCTCAACAATCATAAATAAAATGTCCATATTTGCAATTTAATGAATCATCAACAAACTAAACCATGTAAACCAACAAACTGATGGCAAACATCCATAATTTCTATGAGTAATGAAATCATGCAAACATCCAAAAATATCATGGCAATAATCAACCACAAGTCCACCATATTGCCTTATTTCCACAGTTCAAAGAATAATAATATCACCTACAGAATTACTAAAGCCTAACTTGGATCACTTCCTTGGTATCCCTGCACCGCTCACACCACAAACGTTAAATATCTGTAATGGTTAGAGAGAGTGGGTGAGCTTAAATAAGCTCAGCGAATGTCGGAGTAACCATAAAGTATACATAATATCAAAGGTTAAACAAGAGCATGCTACAACACATTCACAACCATATTTTAACCAAGTAAAAATAACATATTCACGCTTCAGTAAATCATAAAACTAGCATATACTCTCATGTATAACTATACTCAACCCAAATACATATAATTCATTTTACAATAATTCATCAAGACTAACAACATATTCATGCTTTAATAACTCATAAGTCTAGCTTATATATATTCACATGCAGTCACAAGTTAAATAAAAACAATCCGAACCACAATTGTAAGGCCCTAAAAATAGGTCTAGTAGTTTTAGGTCAGTTTATCGGATTTCGAGTGAAAATTGGGAATTAATCGTATTAATTAGTGATTTATATTCTTAATTAGTTAGCTTAATTTAATCTAAAAATCGGTAAATAATATTCTGGAAAATAATAATATTAATTAAATTAGAATTTGAAAATAATTTAAAATGGGGTTTTAGTTGGGTGATTTGAAATATTAATTAAATGAGAGTAATTTGAAAAACAAGGAAAATGTGTAAGTGGTTTTATATCAAATAAACCATATTTTCAGAATTTTGGAGGGAAAAGAGCAAATTGAAAACAAGGGAAAAGAGGAGTGGCCTGATGGCAAATTCCCCAAATTTTGAAAATCAGGTGGGGGTTTTCAATTTTAAAAACTCTACAACTACCTCTCTTTTCACTCATTTTTTACCCAAATTGAGAGTTTTTATCTCTTTTTTTTTACTTGTTTTCATAAACCAAATATCAAAGAATAGATTTAAACATTTTCTCTCCCAAAATTCTCTCTAAAATCTCTCGAAATAATTTTTAAAGTTGGGCAAAAAGTCATTCGAATTTTTTCAAGCATTTTGATTCAAACTTCCAAATCAATTATTTGAGTTCAATTGAAGGTAATCCTCATCTCTAAACTTGTTTTTAAGTTGATTTCAATCATTATTTGTTAATTAAAGTGATTATAAAGGACTTTCAACTTTAATTTCTTTTTTCTTGAACTTGAGGATCAACAATGGCAGATTTTTACTTTTGAGTTGGAATCCAAATATTAATGGATGTCTAAGCTCAAAATAGGTCTAATAAGAGGTTTTTAATCTTAAACCAAAAGATCAAACACGTTTTTTAGATCAATTTTAAGAAATTCGAATTTGATCAAACACAAATGATTTTTCAAAAAATTATGAAATGGATTAAATGATGAAATTTAACACTTAGAATACATGTTATTAGACCAAGAAGGAAGATTAGAAGTGGTTTGATGTAACACCCCAAACTCGACCTAGGAGTTATGGCCGAATCTGGCGGTGTCACATTGAGGTGTTTAGCAAAAATTGAACTCGTTAGTAAAAATTCGTTTCTAGGTTTAAAAAAACCCCATTTATTATTATTTAATAAATCATTTAGTCAAAAACGTTTACCTTGTTATCTACTGTTGTTATAAACGGTTGATCTTAAATCGCGGAAGCTTTTGAAAACTCTAATGTTTAAATTTCATGTATTTGAAAATAGTAATTATCTTGAAAATTCGTCTTCTGCTAAACTAGTAGTTTAAAATAAGTAAGCAAAAGCCCAATTAAAAATTTAAACAAACATAAATGGCCTTATTACATAAACAAAACCCAACGCAAACTTTACATTTAAATAAAAGCAAGTGTAGAACAGTTGTATTTGTGTGGCCACCTCCGAGTCCCTCGCAGCACCGGTCGGTCTACAATTGGGGATTACCTGTACAGTTAAATAGAGGGGCGAGTTTACGAAAACTCGGTGTGTAATCCCCTAATAAGCAAATAGTCAATTAAACAGTAGATAAATGCAATTTAGGCCTAAGCCCGTTACAGTAATAGTCCAGTTCAGTGTGGCCTAAGCCCTTTCTCGTAACAGTAAATGATTGGGCCAGAGCCCATCACAATGCCAGTAATTAGCAGGGCCTTTGCCCAATTTTAGTAATAGTATCAGTGGGGCCTTGGCCCATAATAGTAAAAGATATCAGTTATGCAGTGAATAGTATGTAATATCATTAATCGATGCAGTAACAGTACAAAATCATTAATCCGTGCAGATATGCAGTTAGAAATCCTACCCAATCCAGCCTCTACAAACCACTCCGTCCCGCCAAACACACCATGTGGGGATAAAATCTACCCACCCAGCTAGACACACTAAGATTAGCACCAGCTGTGCATTAAACAGTATTGCAGCAAAGCTGCCAGTAAAATAAACGGCATATAGCCATCAGTAGGTCCACAGTCGTTTTGGACGACCCATGCAACCTTATCAGTACGGTACACTTCCTCTAAATATAAAAACCCATCCCCATACAATATATCATGACATAATATCATACGTGTATATAAAATGTCATGCTCAACCATAGTCATACATATCATAGAGTAAATCAATCATACATAACATAAGGCCATAACAGTCATTTCATCTCCTAGAGGTATAACAGTCATTTTACCCTATAGGGTATTTCAATCATTTTACCCTATGGGGGTATTTCGATCATTTTACCCTATGGGGGTATTTCAGTCATAACAGTGTAAATGGGCCTAAGGCCCATTACTCAACCCAAGTGGGCCCACACGCTCGTGTGGCCTGTTTAGTCTAAATTTTGCCACGGTTATGAGATCTACACAACCCAGTTCAGAATTTGCCACAAATCGTAGATTTCATCTGTGTAGGGCCCACAAGCCGATTGAGCCCACACGACCCATTTTGGCCCAACGTGGCCCATTACGGCCTAAGCCCATGGAAATGCTCATGGAGGCCGCTACAGTTTATCACCCATGATTCGCAAGTTTGGCTTTCCACATGAGCGATCGCACACTCCTGTGGTCTCAATGTCGTATTTCAGCTTTTCGGCTTTTGCCGTTCTACAGTTACAGTGAGGTGGTTACACACCTGATGCGATTTGCAAATTCCTTTTGTTCCGAACACTCTTATTCGAAAAATGAATGATCATCGCACCCTTGGTTCCCAGGCAATGTGCCAATCAACCTCGACCATCACCAGTTAGGAGTGGAAGCAATACAGGTTGGAGAAAGCAACGAAAACTCAAATCTCTCCAAATATCCTTCCTAAAATCTCTCTATGACCAATTCAAACTCCATTTAGCAGTATTTTAATCCAACTCTACCACCCACACGAATTAGGCAGCAAAATAAATACTCTCTTTTTGATGCGCCACCACTCTAATCTTAGACCCCATGTACACTCCACGTGCCCCTTACCACTAGACCAACAACTCCTTTGTATCATATTTTAACCACAATAATTTAAGAACCTACTATCTAGATCCAAGGATTTTATTCACTTAAAATAAAAATTTTGCATAAGCCAAGGCTTGAACCTCTGACTTCTCAGACATTTCCAAACACTCCTAAACCACTTAACCACTGAAGTAGAAATTCATTTATGTCCCTTCCTTACACAACTAAATATTTATATGCAGTCTCATAACTGTTCCCTTGTTCAAAACCTATTTTTTCTAGGCCCAAAATTTGGGGTGTTACATTTGAGGTGTTGAAAAGGGAGTTTAGTTGAGGAATTCCATATTTCGGCTTTGTTGTGCAACATCGGTAAGGTAGTTTAGAGTAATGATTTAGATTTGTATACTTTATCAAATTTCGTATTTCTTATTGTTATTGTTAGTTTGTAATGCATACTTTGTCTCTGTTAAAGCTCCACATCAAGAGGAGGAACGTGCAAATCAGAATTGAAGCTCAAACTTACTTGTTTGAACACATTTTTGCTTAAAGAGCTAAGTGTGGAGGTGAGTGATATTAAGGGCAATTTGGTAAATTAGCCTGGTTATGTGTAAAATTAAAGATTTAATTGGTGTTATTAATGACTTAATTGCATATTGGATGGTTGGATTTGCAAAAATAAGTTTTATTTTATAAAAGAGCAAAATGGCAATTGGTTTGGTAAGTTGTGTATTATGCTTTTAGCATGATTAAATTGTATGGAATAAATTGATATTTGGAGCATGAATTTCTAGTTTATTAAACATTTGATAAATGTGTTCTAATCGGTATATAAATATTGGGAAAATGATATTTCATACGCTTAATTTTATTGATGTTAAAATTGCTTAGCAACATACTTTTACTTGCATTTTAACATCCTAAAGTAAGTGAATAAACAACAGATTTTATGCCTTGTATGTATGATTATATTAGCAACATTGCATGGTGGATCCATTAGATATAGTTGGCATGCCATAGGATTTGTGAGTACTCGTCATTATTTGTGATATTGTGAGCATATGGCTCTTGGTAGACTGATTTGTTTGGAGTAGATAAGGGAGTGTTGAGCTTGAGCCTCCACTCATTGGGTTATTTGAGGTGTTATAAGGGAGCGTGTGTCTTTGGCCCGCTCAAAAGGAGGACTGTATTTGATTCGTGGGAGTTCAGAGATCCGTTTATCCAATGCATGATCACACATTTACTTATTGCCATGGACGTATTATGCCAATATAATTGATTGGTTGTGCCAATATAATTGAATGTTTATGTGTTAAAAGATGATTTTACATGCCATGGAAAAATTGATTCTTAATTCTTGAAATAACATTTGATTTTATGGTGGTGAAATGTTAACATGTTGTGACTAAAAATTTAATGCTTAATTGCTTTGATTTATGCATGATTGAGTGTAAATTATTTGATGTTTTTACTATCATTCACAGAGCTTTTTAAGCTCACACCCTCATATTTCATGTAGAGAATTTCCAGGCATAAGGAGTCGAGAAGCGAATGCAAGGGCGATCTAAGAATAAGGCTCGGTAGTGGCTTAAGAAATTTAGTTTAGAGACTATATAGGGGCATTGTGATGCTTTTGGGACTAGTGTTATTTTACTTGTAATGGACATTGGACATTAAATTTTGTACCTTAATTTTTGGTGATTTTATAATTGCTTAATACTTGATTTTATGTCTAATTGATGTTTGATTTATGGTATGTTGATGAGTGTTCATACGATGGTTGATAACACGGTGTATGAAGCATGTATTTTATACTAAAAATGTTTAATTGAAGCTTACCATGGAGTGGTTTGCTTGCAGCTAAAGTATGTAGCTTGTGTGAATTAATTGGTGTTTGCTAAGCATGTAATTGGGTGTTAAATCTTGATTAATTCTTGCATATTTAATGTAAATAAATTAAATTGGAGATGTGTGGATGTTTATGGTAATTAATTGTAGCTATTTCAAGTTTAATAGGCAAGTAAAATATGTAAAATCGGGTTTTTAAGCGACACAAAGGTTGGGGACACGGTCGTGTGGGTTTTTGGGGGTTTGATTTTTTGTTTTTGTAATCTAGGATTCTAATTTGCTTAATTTATAATTTAGTCCTAAAACTTGATTAGATTAATTGAAGCCTTTAATGATAGGGAAACTTGGTAATATTATAAAAAGACTTGTAACTGTTAATATTTGGTAGAAACATTCTTAATTTTTAATTTTAAAAATGTACTAAAAGTTTGTAAAAGTTACGATTTAGTCCCTAATACTATAACTTGAATTAGACATAGTAAATGAACTCGAATTAAAATAAAACTTTTAGGGCTTACATAATTTGACTAAAAAAAGGCCAGTAACTATTTAGAAATAGAATCAATATATTTTAACCTTAGGTGGTAAAATGACAAAAATACCCTTAAGTTTAAATACTTAGAAAAAGTTTAAAAATGGTTCACAATTTGCTTCCACATTAATAAATGATAGTTAATTAGTCATAAATGAGGTGTTATAAGGTTAAGATGTGCGTCGGGTGGTTGTTAGCTGGAGAGTTGCTTCGATGGCTAATGTAACGCTTCAAATTCGGGTCGGTCTGTCCCGATCGGGTTTGGGGTGTCACAACAATTACATATAAAATTTACTATGATAACATACTAACATTTTCATGAAACTTAAATCAACACATTTAGCATTTTATTTACATGTTTATGCATCCATCTCACATCGTATTATCACAATAAATAAGATCACATCCAAATGATAATTTGACACTTGAGGCTATGAAACATAAAAGTGGGCTCTATCACCACACATCAGATACATGGATCTCCAACACACCAAATGACTCGTAGAGTTGAACATATCCCGAAAGTGTAGCATAAAGCTTGCACTCTCCAACACACCAAACATATCCTGGTCAATGGAACTTAGCTCATATTCCCTTATCTCTCCAAAACTATCCTGGGCCTCAATGCCACAAAAACACAATAACTCACAATCTTATGACATGCCAACTATATCCAACAGTCTCATATGGTCACAAGGCTAAAATATTCATAATTACACAATTTTAATTATTGATTTAATGCACATTATCTTTGTTCATAATCAATTTATATCACAAACTTGTACACAATGCATGCTTATCGAATTCACATTTAATTGCACTTTAAGTGTCACAATAATTCTGATTAAGCTATCACATATCCGACCACATATGTATGCATTAAAATTAGTACATCATGTATCACATACAAGTATTCTCACTTATTACCTGTCATAATAATATCACATTCCACAATTCAACACATATGTACTTACCAAAATTCTGCTCACTTCCACTGAATATTTGTATTATTAGCATATCATTATCATTGTCATTTGGTATGTATATCATGCCCACAACACAACACAACATAGTTCACAATAGTCATCACACATGTCTCATATCACAATATCGCATTATATTAATCAATCCAAAAGTATTCACATAATCACATAATTTCTCAAAACAAAACAAGAGAAATAAAAAGCTTATACTTGGAACTTAGTGTAGTAGGCCCAATTTGCCCGGGCCCAAAAAAAACCAAAAAAAATAAAAGAGTCCAAGTCCAAATTATTATAAACCCAAAATAAAAACCCTAAGCCCAACTAATAGGCCCACAACCTAATCTAATTCAAAAACCCTAGGGTTTCTGAATCCCATGTGCGTCGCTGCCTTCAACCACGTCAGCACGCTCGTCTCGAGGCTCCCCGCCCTAAGTCTGACACCTTTCTGCCACCACCAACTCCTCTGCCACTGTCGGTTGAATTCATAGGCACCTGCAAAAAAAAACATAGGAGTAGCAACAATAACAGTAGCATGAACAATGTAATCGTGGCTATAAAAGCCACAAAAATGGTTTGTATTTTTTTACATAGAATCGAATAAAAAAACACAAATATCAATCAAAGGATGGAAAGAGTCTCAAATGTGGTCTTTTTATTTTTTTTCACTTCGTTTTTATTTATTTATTAAAAGAGAATAAACAAAAATAGAATAAAGAGTCGAAAAATTACCCTTTTTTTGCATTTACACCCTTTGGGGGGCCGAGGTCGTCGTCTTCAATGAAAGAAGTCATTTTTGGGATCGAAAGTAAAAAAGGTCGAAAATGGCCAATTTTTATGATCTCCGGCCATCATGGACGATGGCACCATTGCCGGCGACTGGCAGCCATCACGGTGGCTCGATGGCGGAACCCTTGGCCAAAAATCAGAGTTGAGAAAAAGGGGAGAGAGTTTGAAAGGTTTTTAAAGTTTTTTTTTAAATGATACGTTAAATGAATTTTTTTGTAAAAATGTGGTTTTTAGCTTATCAAAACGGTGCCGTTTTGAATTAACCCCCAGATGCAAAACGACGTCGTTCCACCCTTGACCCGTGTACTGACCCGACCCGCACCAAAGGATCAGCGCTTTTTTTGCAAAATGGGTTATTTGCGCACTGGCCCCTTTCGCTTTTATGGCTTGTTGTGATTTAGTCCCATTTTCTTTTTTTCTTTTTTAGTTTTGCCCCTGTAATTTTATTTTTATTTTATTTTGGTCCTTTGCAGAACGGCGTGTTTATAAGGCCTGGGATAATTTCCAAATTGGTCCCCCTCTTTTGCGCACATTTAATTTTAGCCCTTATTTAGTTTAATTAATTAATTTATTAAATTTTGTACCTAAAACTTTGTTTAAATTTCAATTCAATCCTTCTTTTGATTAATTTCACTATTTATATGTATTTATTTATCATTATGCCTAGGTTCAATATTATTTAAATTATTTTAGCTTTAAAATATTAAATCTAGTATTATATATTTATTTATTCATTCACGTATTTATTTATGTATTTATCAATCGGTTTATTATTCATTTCTTATCCTTAAAAATTCATTTGTTTATAATTTGTTAACCGCACAAAATTTATCATCATCATCATTATATTACTCTTTTATTGTTATTTTCTTTTATTTTTTTCCTTGTTACTTTTATTTGTAATTATTATTATTATTTTATACTTTCATGTTTTCTTTATCATATATTCCACCTTTTATTTGTTTATTTATTTCTTTTACTTAATTAATATTAGATTTTATTAGTTGATGCCATTACTTATTTATTGTTTTTGATATATCATCACTTCGTTTATATGCACCATCATTTTATTATTGTTACAATCATGTCGCGAGTCGTGTTTAAATATTCAATCTTTACACTATAATCCAAATAAAATAAATATGTATGTTTTTAAATATTACATATGTATTTATTCAAAAACTATTGGAAATAAAGGTAATGTTTCGTGTTTTGAGCTTCGAGAAATTGTTCCCTAACTCACGGGGTTTCGATTCTCTCGTTGGACTTAAATAACCGAATATCCTTTTAAAATCAAAATAATAAGATTTAAAATAAAAAAATAAAGGCAAGCTCATTCTCAAAGGTTCAAGGTGTTGTGTCCTAACTTACGGGACATGATATTTTGCTACTCCGGGACGGAAAAGTCTTAAATGCACGTTTTGATTTATCCAAGTGACTTTAACTAAAAATAACATTAATAAAGAGGGATCGTATCTTAAATTCTTTTTGAATTTTTAATTTTCGACATTAAGACATTAATTAATCAATTAGGTACCAATTTTAGGCGTTACGAGGGTGCTAATCCTTCCTCGTACGTAACCGACTTCCAAACCCATTTCTTTGAATTTCGTAGACCAAAATTCTTATTTTAATAAATTAAATTGTTTCAAGGTGACCTGATCACACCTCATAAAAATGATCGGTGGCGACACTTTCACAAAAAATGGTTTCGACACTTAGGATAGGGGTTTCAGCTATTCCTAAACTCCCAATTAACACTATGAATTTAATCTGTCGTAATTTGGTATTGCAAATTAAACTAATTTTTGCATTGTAGGAGCTTGAAGACAAGTGCTTTATTAAGTTTTAATTATGTTTTCTTAAATTTTCCATTTAGTTAATAAAATGTGCAAATTGAGTATTTTGTTGACCTCAGAGGTCGAATGAGGCCTAAGGGTGAGCTGGTGAATTGTATAAGTGTGTAGAAGACAACTAGAAGGCGTAATAGACAAATATTGGCCGCTATGTCGCAACAAAAAATGCTCGATGTCACAACATAGGGAGAAGAATCGAGAATCATGAGACTAGCTTCGATGTCGTGACATAGACTAGTGGTGTCGCGACATACCTTAGAAGATATCCCATGAGGAGTACGCTGACTGCTATGTCGCAACACAGGTCCTAGTGTGCCACAACATCGACTCTGAACGGGAGATAAACACGAAACAGGGGCGTTCTGGTCTTCACAATTAAACTTAAAGCCTGAGAACGTCAGCTAACCTAGGGTTAAGGACGAGGACCACTGAGAATCTATAAATAGGCTCCTTTGGCAATGTTAGTGTTGGATCGCCGGCACCCTTACGGTGCAGCGGAAAAATTAAAAATTTGGCGACCCTAACCACAGATCCATGTGTGAGGAACGAATCGGGGTGATAAAGGTTACGAAATTACCGACTGTTTATTCTGAGTAGACAGTAACGCCTTAACAACGAGTAGTCAGATCTGCTGTCGAACCTAGCCACAATCTATCTGACCCCAGCCTCTACGTAATCCACCTAGTTAGTTATAAATAGAAAGAATCCCCAAAACAGTTTTGAAAAGAATTTTCTTTGACGGTAGCTAGACCCAATTCAAAGAAAAATGGGATTCTTATATATATATATTTTAAGGGTTTCTATAAATTAAATAAATATAATAATATTTTAAACCGAAAATTATAATTACATTAATTATAATATAATTTCGATAAACCATATATTTATTTGAATTTATATACTAACCAAATTCATGTTCTCATTATGCGTACAACAACCTTGTACATAATGTGTTCGATATTTGATTACCCAATTAAATTAATTCTATAATTAATTTAATTCAAGCGACAACCAAGAACAATACCAACTATGTTTTATTTGTTCATTTCTACTATAGGGTGTGACCCTGTAGGTTCATGTAACGTTAGCAGTAATACTAGAACAATTCCAATGTTACAAACAATGAGTGGCATCTAGCAATGCATCATTGCTACCTAAGTCACAAAAAATCATGATTCGACATAACCTTTTATGATTAACCTTTTATGCAATAATCGTTAAGTCCTTTTATCTCAGGATTGGACACAAGTCATGGAATAGTCACACTTGCATAGTCCATTCCATGTTCCTTGATATCTTAAGTAGACTATGATATACAAATAAGTATGACATCTCATATCAATTTATTTGAGCTTGGCCATGCATTTCTAGTCTCACTCAATCAAGTGACCTAAGATATTACTCTCATTATGTAGGAGGGGCTTATCCTATCTCGATCAATCATATCCCTCTACATAGATCGTGGTATATCCAACATCAGCCTTTATAGAACAACCAGTTACGGTGTACGTTTGACTGTATCAAAATATACAACTCAAGTCTGAGTTGTATGATGATCTCAAGTCTGAGGATCATATACATATTAATCACTATGAGTAATGTTGTGACAATTACATAATAATCCAAGAAACATACTCATAACGGGTCAGTCCAATATGTTGTTCTCTAACACACATATTCATGCATGGATTTTGGCATTCCATATCAATGACAACTCTTTATCATCAATCAACTACATGTTAGTCTTAATGCATTATTTTCGTCCTTTCCAACATTAATACTTGACTAAGAACCTTTTAAGAATAATCATATCATTCTCAGGACATTATCATAAAATAGTTTATTTATACAAAAAAAAAAACTGAAATAATAATGGTAACACTTATATTAATAAACATGATAAATCAAATATGTTATTACAACCATCTCATGATTGATCTTTGGGCATACTCTAACAATCTCCCACTAGCACTAAGACCAATCACTTATATATCTATAGGCAAGCGACTTAGTGTGATGATCATGCTTCTGCTGTGTTAGAGGCTTGGTCAGGGGATCAGCAATGTTATCATCTATAGGTACTCTGCATATCTCTGCATCCCCTTGATCGATAATCTCTCGAATAAAATGGTAGCGCCTAAGTATATGTTTGGATCGCTGGTGAGTTCTAGGTTCTTTAACTTGTGCAATGGCTCTATTGTTATCACATCAGAGTTCTATAGCATCTGATATGCTAGGCACAATCCCTAGTTCAGTAATAAATTTTTTGATCCAAATCGCTTCTTTTGCTGCCTCACTAGATACCCCACAAAAATACATTTTTTAGATTTGGGTTCAAGTTTAGTAGACGTCTGACGTTTAACATAAGCTTCGCAACCCCAAATTTTCATAAAAGACATACTGGGACGTTTCCCAGTCCACATCTCATATGGTGTCTTTTGAACCAATTTAGATGGAACACGATTTAGTGTGAAAGCAGCTGTCTCAAGTGTATGTCCCCAAAAGGAAGTCGGCAGATCAGCATGACTCATCATGGATCGAACCATGTCTAACAAAGTTCAATTTCTTCTCTTAGAAGCTCCATTCCATTGAGGAGTGCCAGGAGGAGTAAATTGTGAGACAATCCCATATTGCTTCAAAAGATCATCAAACTCTAGGCTCATATACTCCCCACCTCGATCAGATCGAAGTGTCTTGATAGTTTTTCCTAGTTGATTTTGTACTTCATTTTTGAATTCCTTGAACTTTTCAAGGGATTCAGACTTATGGCACATGAGATAGACATAGCCATATCTACTGAAATCATCAGTGAAAGTAATGAAGTAGTGAAATCCTCCTCTAGCCTGTGTATTTATTGCCTCACATACATCAGAATGTATTAAGCCCAATAAATCACTAGCTCGTTCACTTTTACCAGTAAAAGGAGATTTAGTCATTTTTCCCAATAAGCAAGATTCACATACTTCAAATTGTTCAAAAACAAATGAATCCAAGAGACCATCTTTATGGAGCTTGGATATGCGGTCCTCACTTATATGGCCCAAACGATAATGCCATAGATAAGTTTGATTTGAGTCATTTATTTTTGATCTTTTAGTATTTATGTTGTAAATAGGATTTGTTTGATCTAAAATATAAAGGCCATTAATTAATTGTACCGAACCATAGAAAACATTATTGAGATAAAAGGAACAACAATTATTCTTAATAACTATCTCAAAACCAATTTTGTCTAAACAAGAAATTGAAATAATGTTTTTAGTCAAACTGGGCACATAATAACAATCCTCTAAACATAAACCAAGTCCACTAGGCAAAGATAAATTATATGTTCTCACAGCTAATGCAGCAACTTTTGCTCCATTTCCAACTCGTAGGTCCACATCTCCTCTAGCCAAAGGCCTACTTCTTTGCAGTCCCTGTACAGAAGTACAAATGTGAGAACCATGACCAGTATCTAATACCCATGAAGTAGTAGTTGATAAATTAATATCAATAACATAAATACCTGAAGTAGATGTTCCGCTTATTTTGGCCTTCTTAACTTCCTCAAGATAGATAGAGTAGTTCCGCTTCCAATGTCCAGACACACCACAATGAAAATAGTTTCCTTCCTTAGCCACCCCTCCTTTAGTTTTCAATGTAGCCTTTACTTTTCCAGGCTTGGGCCTACCTTTTCCCTTGGGCTTTGTCTGAATTTTGGCCTTTCCTTTGCCCTTGTTATTACAGACCATCAGTATAGGATTGGGTCCAACCTTTTTCATGTTGCCTTCAGCAGTTCTTAACATACTGAGCAACTGTGGCAGAGTCTTATCAATTTCATTCATATTGAAATTGAGGACACACTGGCTGTAGCTATCCGGCAACGATTACAAAATAACATCAGTGGCCAACTCTTGGCTTAATGGAAACCCAAGCTTAGACAGGCTTTCAATATAACCAATCATCTTAAGGACATAAGGTCCTACTGGGCTTCCTTCAGCCAGCTTACATTGGAATAGGGCCTTAGAGATATCGAACCTCTCTTGCCGTGCTTGCCCCTGATAAATTTCTTTCAGGTGCTCAATCATTTCATAAGAAACCATGTCCTCATGTTGCTTCTGAAGCTTAGGATTCATAGTGGCAAGCATAAGACATCCAACGTCTACCATGTCATCGAGATGCTTCTTGTAAGCATCTCCATATGCCCTCGAGGCATTAGCGGGTGGTTCATTAGGAACTGGTTATTCAATGACATATAATTTTCGTTCTTGTTTGAGGACAATCCTCAAGTTATGGAACCAATCAAGAAAATTTAAACCATTCAACTTGTCCTTCTCAAGGACCGATCGCAATGAGAGTGTATTAGTGTTTGCAGCCATAATATATCTACAACAATAAAATTATGCGTATGAAAATTTATCAAATTCATATCAATCATTAAAAGGACTTAATTAAATGATGTTCCCACTATTTTATTACAAAACTAATACCCTCATATTTTAGTTTCGGAAAGACTTTCTCGAAAAGTATTTCAAGTGGGTTAAGGATCCATATTTCACCTCCTCTTAAGTCAGCTTTGGATTTTCTCTCAAGATTATGGTTATCTAGGTAAGCAACACTTACTAATTACATCATATGTAACTCCTAAAGTTTGGTGAACAACTCTTGTTCTAATCATCTTATGATTTATCCAAATTACTAGCCTCTAGGTTTCTAATCCTATTAGAATAACCTAGTTGAGTCATTAACCAATTTTAACCAGCAAATATCACTTGTTTATTCTTCGTGTTTAACCAAGATAAATACTAGTACTTCACTTTAGCAGAACCTACACAGTATTGATCGAGGCCTTAACGAGGGCACAATTAGAAGGCTATGTTGACTTAATATTTTAATAGAGGGATTTTATTAAGATCATTCCATCTCACCAATTATGGTTTACTTTAGTCCATTTAGCATTTTAATTGATCTCATCAATTAATGTGGTTCATTATTATCAAATTTTAACATGTTTAAAATTTGGCATGCTTTAGACATCCATAGCATCTCATACATGAATAAAGCAATAAATAAATGCAATAGTTATAGCCCATAAAATAAGGTGGCGCAACCCAAGCCAATGGGAGAACCAAAAGGAAACCTAAAGGTGTAAGGCAGTTTTCAAGCTATCAGTCCACACTGGTTGACCCATCTTCCTTCTCGACTAGCCCACAGCAACTCTTGCAAATTACAATATGCAGAAACTCATTTTACATACGAGGGAGTAAGATGAGAAGAGAAATACAAGAGAATAGTAGTAAGGCACAACACGCAGGCCGTATTTATAAAATTACAAACTTTTATCAAATGGGCCATTGGGCTATAACTATGCATTTCAAACACCGTGCATGTCAAAAATAGCATACATAATAAAACACTTTTGTTAAGGTGAAATATAACACTTCATTTCAACTTTTATGGCCCACCAAGTTTTACTTTTTATAAAACGTACTTTAAGAAGATGGGGGCTGAGGCGGTGGAGGGAGTGGGCGGAGCCCCCACGGTTTAGACCAAGGAACTGCCACGATAGGAGTAGGGGTTGCAGGGGCGGAGCCCCCGCGGTATGGACCAGGGCTACGAACCGTATACCCCATTCAAGTGAAACCTCACGATTTGATAACTATTATCAACAGAATCGTGTTTTCGGGATTTTAATCCCTGAGGTTTCATGCCGGCACAACCCTTGTTCCACTAACCAGTTAACTCTTACTGGAAACTGTCAACACCACCGTCGCACCATTATAGATCTGTTAACACTTAAGAGAAATAACATAAAATAGAATAGGCCATAACACCATGATTAACATTTAATCTATTGTCAAAAGAAACAGTTATCAGATTACTCTTAAACGATTGAAACAGTCAGAAATTTAATGAAATTAAAGCATGCATCCCATACAATTGCATCACCCAAGTATTTAAACCTGAGCCCGTATCACACAAGTGGCTCTAATACCACTGTTAGATCGCCGGCACCCCTATGGTGCAGCAAAAAAATTAAAAATTCGATGACTCTAACCACAGATCCATGTGTGAGGAACGAATCGAGGTGATAAAGGTTACGAAATTACCAAATATTTATTTTGAGTAGACAGTAACGCCTTAACAACGAGTAGTCTAATCTGCTATCGAACCTAGCCACAATCTATCTGACCCCGGCCTCTACGTAATCCACCCAATTGGTTATGAACAGAAGGAATCCCCAAAACAGTTTTGAAAATAATTTTCTTTGACGGCTGCTAGACCCAATTCAAAGAAAAATGGGATTCTTATATATCTTTTTTTAAGGGTTTCTATAAATTAAATAAACATAATAATATTTTAAACCAAAAATTATAATTACATTAATTATAATATAATTTTGATAAACCGTATATTTATTTGAATTTATATACTAACCAAATTCATGTTCTCATTATGCGTACAACAACCTTGTACATAATGTGTTCGATATTTGATTACCCAATTAAATTAATTCTATAATTAATTTAATTCAAGCGACAACCAAGAACAACACCAACTATGTTTTATTCCGTTCACTTCAACTATAGGGTGTGACCCTATAGGTTCCTGTAACGTTAGCAGTAATACTAGAACGATTCCAATGTTACAAACAATGAGTGGCATCTTGCAATGCATCATTGCTACCTAAGTCACAAGAAATCATGATTCGACATAACCTTTTATGATTAACCTTTTATGCAATAATTCTTAAGTTATTTATCTCTGGATTGGACACAAGTCATGAAATAGTCACACTTGCATAGTCCATTCCATCTTCCTTGATATATTAAGTAGACTATGATATACAAATAAGTATGACATCTCATATCAACTTATTTGAGCATGGCCATGCATTTCTAGTCTCACTCAATCAAGTGGCCTAAGATATTACTCCCATTATGTAGGAGGGGCTTATCCTATCTCGATCAATCATATCCCTCTACATAGATCGTGGTATATCCAACATCAGCCTTTATAAAACAACCAGTTACAGTGTATGTTTGACTGTATCAAAATATACAACTCAAGTCTGAGTTGTATGATGATCTCAAGTCTGAGGATCATATACATATTAATCACTATGAGTAATGTTGTGACAATTACATAATAATCCAAGAAACATACTCATAACGGGTCAGTCCAATATGTTGTTCTCTAACACACATATTCATGCATTGATTTTGACATTCCATATCAATGACAACTCTTTATCATCAATCAACTACATGTTAGTCTTAATGCATTATTGTCGTCCTTTCCAACATTAATAATTGACTAATGACCTTTTAAGAATAATCATATCATTCTCAGGACATTATTATAAAACAGTTTATTTATACACACAGAAAAAAACTGAAATAATAATGGTAACACATTATATTAATAAACATGATAAATCAAATATGTTATTACAACCATCTCATGATTGATCTTTGGGCATACTGTAACAGTTAGGGGAACCATTCATTCAATTTATAACTAGTCTTTTAATTTTAGTTTTGTTTTCTTCCTTTCTTAGGTTTTTAGAATTTATTTTCAGTTATTTTTTTGTTTTCGAGAGATCTGATTTGGGGAGATCGTCAAACTTTGTGGATTCACAATCAATTCTTAATACAATTAGGCTCTTTCATAAACTCTATACTAATAATTTATTTAACATGTTTGCTCTTTATATTGATATTATATTGTCTATGGAAGCCATGAGGATCTAATCCCTTTATGGGGGATTATCGAGTGGAGGTATGATCTATTAACTGTTTTGTAGGGTTACTCAGTGGATCAGCTTTTGGGAAAGGAAGAGCATGAAACAAACCCTAGGCCTGACAATCTCAAGAGGTTTTAAGGTGGGAATTAACCCAAAATTGGTATGACCCATCCGTGAACACCTTCACCTCAAACCAATTTGAATTGTGAGGTTGGAAGATAAGTAGTCGTTGCTAACTCATTATGTTAGTGGAAGATTAAAAGATCCTGCTAGGGTAACGACTAGTTGGTTGACGAGGAACCTGAAGAGACAGTTGATGGTGATTACCGAATGAGCTAATCACCCATAATTAAGATTTGTTTTACTCCACTCTTTAGTCTCTTGAATTTTTATATTTTTATGTTATTTTATTTTTATTATCACAAAAACCCTAAAAATCCTTTATTTTATATTTTTGTACTATAACTAATTTAAAGTACTAATTATATCTTTTAGTGTTTAGGTTGAAATTGGTTTAGCACTCGCCTCCCTTGGGTATGATCCTCAGAGTACTCACTCTCTGTTGTAAAAGTTATATTACAACTCGACCTGTATACTTGCGGATACCATCTCTTATTTATATATTTTATTGTAGCAGTGACACTCTGGACGTTAGTACGTCTAGGGGCAATCAGAATCGTGTCTATTAATAGCGATTCCAAACACTCACCATTCATACTTTCGTCGAGTCGCTGAAAGCACTAAATAGTTTTTCCTTGCCTTTTACTTTACTTGTAGAAGATCCTAACAAATCCGAAGCTTCGAAAAAGTGAATCACACAACAACAAAATCAACATTCAACCAAAGACTCACCTCAATCAACCAAAAAACACAAGCCTAAGCTAGATTCTCTTGAAACCGAAATTTTCAACATAACAAACTTCAAACTCAAATATCTCGGTCTCTACTTATTATTTTTGCCTAAAATCAATTCCATTCATCTACTTACTCATCGACAAATGATTCTCAACCTTCAAACTACCCAAAACTATACAGATTCATGGTTCCAAAATTTCAACGTAAAATAGGCATTTTTCATGAAAACTCAATAAAACCTTAAAATCTCTTAATGAAAATTTAAGAAAAGTTTATAAACCTTCTAATCATGCCAAAAACAAATTGAAAAACACTTTGAAACCATGTTTTTATCCAAAATCCTAAAATCCACCATTAACGACCCAAATTTTGGTTTTTTATTCAAAACATTCAATTTAATGGGTAAAAACTCTATTTAAAAGACTAGATAACATCAAAAAATAATAGGAAAATGATTCGTTACCTTCGATGGGAGAAAAACAAACATTTGGTTGAAAATGCAGAAAACCCACAAGCTTGAGAGATGACAAAATCAATGGTGTTTTTGGTGTTTTTATTGATGTTCTACGGAATTTTATTTGTTGGGTGATAATAGAAATCCAAGGAATGGAGTTTGGAAATCAAATTTTGATGAATAGGTCTTTGGGAATTCAAGTGACAGCAACACAAGTGAATGGGAGAAAACTGTCATGTGTTTTATGCAGATGGAGGAGAAAATAGGGTATTTTAAAAACTTTGGTATAATTGCTTTATAACTACTCATATTTTGAACCCTTTTACAAAAAAATCTTTATTTTAAAATTAAAGACCTCTTCAACCTTATTTTCAAAATTTGACTTGATTTTTAAAAAGCTATAGTTGAAAATAATTTCAAGTTACCACACTTCAAAATTTTCGAACCCACTTCGAGTCAAAATTCCTAATTTACCCTTAAAACTTCTAGGCCCAATTTTGGGGTATGACACATCCAAAAACACACCAATAATGTGGACAAGCCACCAGATAATGCAATCAAGCTGCCAGATACAGAATATTGTGGCCAAGCCACCAGATAATGTGGTTAAACCACCAAAATATGTAGATTACTAAACTTCCAGAATCTTCCTCCGTACAATCATATGCCAACCCCATGCATGTCCACATTATTATTTTTCATTATGATTTAACACAGTGGCATGTTTTACATGCGAATCAGAATAAGTATAGTGGCATGCTTAACATGCAAACCAGAAACAATATAGTGACATACTTAACATGCAAACTAAAATATCAACTGAAACAATAACATGCTTATCTTTCATGCATATCCAATAACGCCATATGCCACAATACATGAGTGCCAGGGAATCATATAACATCACATTTAACAGAACATCACACAAACACATTCATATTATCACATATTTGAAAGTTCAAAATCACTTACGTGGAATCCTCATTCTAAACGGATTTATCAATCCATTTGAATACATAGTGTATTCGCACATTTTCGCGTTTCATAATTTCTTAAACAATATTTAATGTCATCACATTTATTTAATTAATTAACAACTTCACACATTTTGAGTAGGTAAATCCCCACACCTGATTTCACAAATTCCAATGATATCTACACCGTTTCCAACTCTAAGAGAGGAGATCAATCATTGAAAGCTTAGTTAATAAAATTAATACTATGTTAAAATGCTAAAAAATCCATTAAAGTCTCTTTAGAAAAATCAAATGAGGAGACTTATTTATCTATCTTCCAAGTGAAAGTACTTTTCCTAAAGCAAGAATATGAATTCGAGCGGTACGAAGAAGAATGCTTCACACGTGTGTAAAAGAATTATTAGATTCAACCTTAATAAGTTGGAAAGGAAAGATTATCATCGAAGTTTAAGGATCGCTTACGAAAAATCCCAAGGAATAGATGAATCATTGATCCCACAGTATTTCTTTTACAACAGAAGATTATCTAATGAAATCGTCATTCAAAAATAAAATAAATAGATATTAGAATTGTATATGATCTATGAAAAATAAGAAAAGATGATTAGAAGTTCGATTTTAACAAAAGAAATTAATAGAAGATGACAATCAATGAAAATGGTGATTTAGGCAGTGAAGGTGCGACATGGAAGAGAGGGGGAGACATGGAAGAGTGGGGAATATCTAGTGGTGTTGTAGTGGTAATTTGGTGAAGAAAAGGTGGCTAATGGTGGTGGTATGGTGACAAATGTAGAAAAAGTGATAGTGGAAAGAGGAAGAGAAGAGAGAAAAAAGATGAGAGAAAGTGAATAAAAATAAAAATGAGTGTTTTTGGGTGTCTAAGTACATTGGTCAGCCATGGTAAGGTAAAGGGACAGAAAATAACAATAGGGGAAATATAGACACAAAAAGTAAATCATGGAGTGAAAAGGGGAGGTATTGGGAGAAAGTTGACTCAATAAAAGGGGAAAGAATCTTCCCCACAAGGTAACTATAGGGTGGACGGCAAGGAGTTGACCATCCCTTATTACATGCTAAAAATTTAAATAAAAAATGTGGATAATGGAAATTGAACCTAAGATTACTAAGAATTTAATTATGCACTTAACCACTTTACTACTAACTAGCTTGTTTAATAAATTGACGAAATAATAAATAAAAATATGGGGTGTGACACAGAATTTTAAAAACAGAGTTTTATGAAAAGCTTACTCTTAAAACTTTAGTTTAAAATCAAAGTTCTTAGAAAACATAGCAGTTCACACACAAGTTACGAACCCTAAGCATTCATACTGAAAAACATGATAGTTAGCACACTTATGGCAGGACTTAACCACTCACTGATAAAGCTAAAAATTTAAACGAGTTTTACTTTACCTTTATCCTTGCTGGTAGATGATCCGACTGGTTCGCAACATACATAAACACACAAATTACTTAAACAAACAAAACTTACGAAATTAACACATGCAAGCGAACCTAGCTTTCTGGACAATCAACCCTAACAAGATAGAGGATTAATGAGAGAATATCAATGGGAGAAATTTCATGGAAGAATGACTGTATTTATAGGCACTAAGTGTCTTAGTGATCCTAGGATACCCTACTTGACTTAGGAAGACTAGTCAGTTTAGAAGAAAGTTACATGCACGAAAAGTATCCTAGATACATAGTATCTTTATTTCCTAATTTGAGTCTGACTCGACTTTGATTGGCGAACCTCTAGTTCGCAACTTAACTGGCGAACACAACTTCCAATGAATCTGGTAAACCCCTTTACCACATATTTGACGTACACCAGTTCGCCAAAACACTGTCGAACTCCTTGATGATATCCCTTTGACAAATCCTAATTCGTCAAAATAGTGGCGACCCTCACTTGCGAGGTCAAAACTTCTAGACCCGAAATCGAGATATTATTATTGATTAATTTGCAAACTATTTTTCATTAATGTTGCTTAGCCTATACTCACCTGACCAGTTTTTCCCTAAGCTGGTCTTGAAAATAGAAACCCGTGCAATCAGAAAGTAACCCACTTCATATGTGCTGCTGCAAATTTTGGAAAAGCTGTTTTGGGAAGTAGAGATATTCTTGTTTCAAGGAGAGGAAGTATATAACAATGAAAAAATGGTAAAATTTAATGAAACAAAAGTTAGAATATAATGGTAAAGCAAATTTGCGGATTAACCAAATAAATTTTATATTAAATATAAAAAAAATTAAGGCAGCACTCCTCCAAACATGGCGATAGTGTTGATATAGCAGCCTCCGATTGCATTTTGATGGTTGGCTTAAGTAATTATTAATTATTATTCCGTCCGCCCCGGACAAGGCGTTGCTGACAAAACCAAAATGCAGAGGCCGGGAGATATTAATGCTGTAAACTCAGTTACCATGTAAAATTGGATTAAATGCTTTGTAAATTGCAATTGAAGTTAAAATAGATGGCTGTAGAGTCTTGGGAGTTACGATTTACCTTGCCTTTCATCCCACGCCATGAATCCCATAAAGCAATGAAACCTGCGTTTCTTTCTTCCTTCTTCATCGCCTTTGAATCCACACCCACTTCTCTTCCATGGACACCAAAAACAAGGACGTTATTCGATTAGAGCGTGAATCCGTCATCCCCATCCTCAAGCCCAAGCTAATCATGACTTTGGCCAACCTAATTGGTATCCATTTCTCCACTTCCTCTTTTTGTGTTTCTCTTACTATCCTTTTAACTAATTTCATTCACACGTTACAGAACATGGTTCTGATCGGGCCGAGTTTCTAAAGTTCTGCAAGAGAGTTGAGTACACGATACGAGCTTGGTATCTTCTCCAATTTGAGGATTTAATGGTATTACAAACATAATCCTTGAAGCATTTTGTTCCTATTCCTTCCCTTTCCCCCTAATTTTAGTTGGATTTATGTCCACAGCAATTATACTCCCTCTTCGACCCTGTACATGGGGCTCAGAAATTGCAGCAGCAAAATTTATCTTCTGAAGAAGTAGATGTACTTGAACAGAATTTCTTGACATATTTATTTCAGGTATTCTGCTCTGCTTCTAACGGGTAAAAAAGAAACAATGTTCTCTATGTATAATAACAACCATGTATTATGTGCAAGCAAGTGTTATTGATATGATGACTTGAATTTCATTTATGATAAGTGTGTCTCTGATGTTTCCATTAACATAACTAAAATTGATTCCAACAACACCATATATGCTACTAATTTTGGCTGCTAATTTAGCATCACGATGGTAGTTGAATTTCCCTTTGGTGTACAGGTGATGGAGAAGAGTAATTTTAAGATTGCTACAGATGAGGAGATTGATGTCGCACTTGCAGGGCAATATCTTCTTAACCTTCCCATAATAGTTGATGAATCTAAGGTCATCTGCAACTTCGTCTGTTTTGTATATTATCATCTCCAGTTATTGAATCTTTATATGAATATACCAGTTGGTTTTATTCTGTGTTAATAATATTATTCTTTTTTTTTTATCTTACACAGTTTGTTTTCATTGAATGCAGATTGACAAGACACTTCTGAAGAGATATTTTTCAGAGCACCCCCAACCAAACCTTCCTGATTTTGCTGATAAGGTTGTGATTACAATTTAGCATAGAAGGTGCATCATTGTTTGTGTTGTTTCGGACAATCACTAGTAAGACGAAGTTTCGCTTTAGTTTGTCATATGACAAAACCAGAAGGATTTTGATTTTTGAACTTATTCTCTTTATTGAGCAGTTAGTTTTCACTAGTTTGTATTTTTCTGTATTTTCCGTGTGGTTTTTGCTATGTGTTTGTACATCAGACGGATCGGAGTCCAGAGACTTGTTTTGGTTAATGGCATAATATTATGCTTGAGACCTATATAAGATGATTTTCTCAATGATTATGCACATGCCATATTATTGCTCTAAAGATATAATATATCCATAAAATACATTACAAGTGCAGAGTCATTTCAATACCATATCATCAATGAAGTTTTGGATATGCTTGCTTATACATATTCGATTCAGATGTATTAGTTGATATCTCTCTCTCCTAAGCTAAGCATAAATCATTTTGTCTTTTAGTACATTATCTTCAGACGTGGGATAGGAATTGATCGTACAGCGGATTATTTTTTCATGGAGAAGGTGGATATGATCATTGCACGTCTTTGGGCATTTCTTTTAAGGCTGACACGGTGAGCATCTTTAGGAAAATTATTACCTTTTATGAGTTGTTTTGGTATATTTTTGGCTAAAGCACCTTTAGATACAGTTGCTTAGAGGTAATTGGAAAACTGACTATGGTTAAGCCTATGGAATGTAATTTAACAAAATTTTCTATAACTCAAAATATCTTGGAACTAGTATGACTGGTAGGTTGAGGTAATGTTTGACCATTCTGAGGTCTTCACTTATTAAGGGTCCTAAATTGTTAATTTACTGCAAAGAATATAGAGTTCGCCATGAGATGCCAGGGGTGGATGGTAATGGCCAAGACACCCAACCCCCCCCCCCCAAAAAAAAAAAGAACGAAAATTTTGGACATTTTCGTTACTTCCTTGAAATTTTTAATTAAGTACTCCTAAAATTTTTGAAAATTCTCATTATTCTCACAAAATATTTAAAAAATTTAATTAGGCCCTCCAAAACTTAGTCCCAAGATCCACCACTAATATCTTTCTTCTCTTTCTTGTAGAGTTGATTGCTTCATACATTTTGTTTTTCTTCCTTTTAATGCTTTCCAGAGATATGATCCTTGCAGATTGGAAAAACTTTTGAACAGAAGATTAAGAGAACGACATAAGAAAGAGCCAAAGAAGGATGATGAAATTAACCCTGAAGCAGACAGTGAAGATTTGTATGTTGAACGGATCCGTCTTGAAAATATGGACCTAAGGTTGTGAAGTACCACCTGATGCTGTTATTTTCGAGGGCAGTACTTATTCATGAACATATATACCATCTAAGTGCTTTCTAAGCCACTTGTAGGATGCTTTCCATGCCATCATCATTAAATTTGAACAACTAGTCTTGATAATTTACAATTTTCATGCAGCTACTTTTTTTAGCTTTATGTTTTAATTTCAGTACTAATATTTGCATATCTTTCCTCTTAAATAGTTATATGATTTTATCATTAGCAGCATGTCTTTCCTAAACTCTGGTGGTGTCATTAGTCAATTACTTGCTTGTTCTGTATTAAGCAGCATCAAGAAATTGGTGAGCAAGACTACAATCCAAGAGCCTACTTTTGATAGGATTATTGTTGTCTACAGGTACTGCATGTTGCATCTTACCATACAAGTTTCCAGTTGAGATAAATTAGAAATTGTCAATAATGTCTTTCTTCAATAATTGATATGGATATATTAGAAAGCCAGTTTATTGGTCTACTTTATTTCAAGGTTGAACATATTGATTGTTGGAACAGTATTCTGAAAGCACCTCATCTTCTTATTCTCTTGGTCTTGAGAGAATTATCTTATTAGTAAAGGAAAAGAAAGGAGAAAGGGCATCAAGACAGAAATTTCCATGGATAGAGAATCATATTTTCTTTAGGAAAAAAGGCTAAACTACTCTTGGATTTAGTGTCTTTCTAAATTAGTTAAATAAAAATCATGAAGAGCAATTCAAAGAAATCTAAGATGTGAGGTGAACTTCCAGGAGAGCAAGCCCCAAACCAAATACGGATCGAGGAATATACGTAAAACATTTCAAAAATATTCCAATGGCAGATCTGGAAATAGTGCTTGTGAGTGTCTCTTATCTCCTTGCTCGAAGCTTTTATATGACAGGTGATCAATGTGTATGATATTATTTTTTTTCTTTCATAACAGCCTGAAAAGAAAAATCCAGGATTAACTCCCATGGACTGGGTCAAGTTCCTTGCCTCTGCTGTTGTGGGGCTGGTCCGTTGAGCAATGATGTTTCTCTGTTACCTGTTCTTGTCTTTCCACTGTTGTTTCATTTCTGCCTGGTATTCATATTGATTGAATGCACTATTATTGTGCCTTTATTCACAGGTTACTGTGTTTAGTTCTCTTCAAATGCCTACAGCTGATCTTTGGGTCATCTTTGCCATTTTGTCAACTGTGATTGGTTACTGCGCTAAGACATATTTCACGTATGCTTTCCTCCATCTTTGATTAAATGTAATATGTCTTATGCTCTTTGCTATATGTCGTGGGACTCAATGTTGATGGATCCATTCAGAAATATAAGCTGGTAAAGGGATGTCCTCTTATTTATACTATGTTCTCCCATGTGCCTCTGGTTGGCTGTCTAGGCACTTATACTTAATTACTTGGTGTCTCTGTTGCTTTACATGTTTCACATTGTTTGATTGATTTGTGTTATTATTTTCATATTACATTTTAGGTTTGAAGCAAACATGGCTACATATCAGAATTTAATAACACAGTCCATGTATGACAAACAACTCGATAGTGGAAGGGGAACTTTACTTCACTTGTGTGATGATGTGATTCAACAGGAAGTAGGTTGCATTCCGTTTTTTTTTTCCTTTCTCTCTTTATCTGTCTTGTATCCGAAATTTTAGTACATTTTCCTGCCAAAAGCAAGAAACTGTAGCATCTATTTTTTTATTTTGATTCATATTGAAAGCAAGAGAAGCTGTATAGCCTTCACTATTCCAAGCCTTAATTGCTTGGTTACACAGTTGCAAAGCTTTGATGTGTTGTGCATATAGGACATGAAACCAAACAGAGTCTTATCTTAAAATGAGCTTTACTATTTGTTTATTTTCCTTCTGTTCCACAATATTCCTTTATTCTGAACAACAATCTTGACTGCAGGTGAAAGAGGTAATCATCTCATTCTTTATACTAATGGAGCAAGGTAAAGCCACCATGGAGGT
This sequence comes from Gossypium hirsutum, assembly GCF_007990345.1. NCBI lineage: Eukaryota > Viridiplantae > Streptophyta > Magnoliopsida > Malvales > Malvaceae > Gossypium > Gossypium hirsutum. The sequence continues at coordinate 127,499 of NC_053445.1, forward strand.
ATGCATCATTATTTTTTCATCATTCCTTGCTTTATAGATATTCTTCAATGTGACAAATTTTTATGTGGGTCCATTTTAGTAGAGCATAACCTTTTAATAATTCAATATAGGATTTGGATCTAAGGTGCGAGGAACTAATTAAAGAGGAATTTGGGGAGAGCTGTAACTTTGATGTGGATGATGCAGTTGAAAAGCTAGAGAAGTTGAAAATTGTTTCTCGGGTCCTTATATTCCACCTCCATAAACTTGATTATATTCATATTTGTTAAATATATTCATCTTTTGGGTTCAAGTTAGTTAATACATTTCTTGTGGATAAATTGGTTTGCAAATGTTTTTGAATTCAGGATTCTATTGGACGATTTTATTGTGTTGGACTGAAACGTGCAAATGAGATTATTGGTGTCACCACTGAGGAACTCGTGCTGAAGGCAAGACAGGGTTCTATTTCAGCTTAATGCTATGCTACCTCGGTGAGGTGGGACACTTTCACCTATATATACATATGTATTTCATGTTTGTGTGTTTTTTCTTAAAAAAGTATGATACTAATTTTATAATTAGCAGAAGACTAATTCAAGGGGTTGGTTATTTTTTTAAAATTATGATATTAACTTAGTAATTGAATTTGAAGTCAGGATGGTGAGTGGAGGATATACATGTATGAACCTGAGCCACGTGGTAATGAGGTTATCAGAACCCTAAAATCCTTGCTTCATATCATGTGACATGGGAACTGGGATGTGGGTGGGAAGACGTGGTCCAGCAAGCAGCTATGCAGTTGTGCATATTGTTGATTTTAATGTGTGTGTGTATTTCCTTATCTCAATTTGAGGGTTTCATTTTCTGTCATCTATGTGCTGTACATTATATTTTGGGGTATGTGGCATGTTGTAGCTTTATGAAAATTGCTAACTTCGTTTATATTATCCATTGAGATGTTTGTTTGGAAGCATGAGTTCCAGAATCTAGAATGTTTGAAGAACACCGTGAGAAGCAGCCGATCTAACCTCTAGAATGAAACAGAGGAGGTTGGTTTTGATCATATATAATTCTTCAAGTAGCTAGCCAATATTCTATCCTAATGTTATGTTTCTTGATTTAAAACTTCCATCCAATCCTAAAATTAAGCTCTGCCATTCATACTCTGTATTTTGTATGTTGGTTCTTACTTTATAAGCATTAATGTGATGCTTATAATGTCGGATTCATTTAACTGCAAATGCAAGGATGGATATTTTAACTTTTAGATCACCAAAGGAAACATTAAATTAGATGACATGCATGCTTTATTACTCCATTCCATCTAACTAAAATATCAGAATTTGTTAATATTTTCTACTCTTTATCTTACGGATTGGGCACTGCCTTCTAAAAGCGTAGTTCTTACAACCTTTCTGGTGATTGAGAAAACATCAGCTAACCCGCCCTCCCCTATCTCGTACCTTTTCCTCTTGTTTTCAGGATTGCTGCCGGCAACACCCTGGACGTACTGCAAAGTGACTGAAAATATCAACTGGTGTATAATCAATGCTCGAACTAATAGATTAATTATGGTATAAGGTTATGTGACCCAATTCCATAGACTATTATATTTTGGTTAAACGTACCAAATCTAATATGCATGCGTTCAAAGCCCAAAAAGCATAAAAGCTTAATCAATAAGCGTGCTAGCCAATAACTGAAAACCTATAGAAGGTTACTGGCTCATAGCATAATGGGAAGAGGCTTTTTTTATTTTTTGACAAAAGGACCGGAAAGGTCAACTCAATTTATAGAATCACTTATAACCAATGCATGGATATCCTCAGGATAATCCATATCAAAGGTACAGTTATAAGATTTACTAATAGAATTTCTACAAATAAAGTCGCCCACCTTATTACAATTTCGGTTGGCCCAACAAAAATAACCGCAGTTTTAATATTGACCATAGTTTTGTAAATCTCCTTGATACGAGTGCCCATAATAGTGATGTCCTTATCACGCTTTTGCACTCTATTCACTAGACTGGCACAGTCGGGCTTAAATATAGTTATATTTGAGCTCAATTATGATATCAAAGGTTACCGTGGATCAAAGAGGTTGAGTTTACTACTGAATTAATAGTGGAAATATTTTTGATATCGATAGCTCTATATAGAATGACACTTACAGAATTGAAAGAGTTTAAAGCACAGTTGTAAGAGTTGACAAATAGGGGTTTTCCCCGACCTAGTTTTTCTCCTTAGGGTACTCCTGTCTTATTTGCTAAGAAAAAAGACGGGTCAATGCGACTATGTATCGACTACTGACAACTCAACAAAGTCACGATCAAGAATAAGCGTACATTGCCACGCATCGGTGATTTGTTTGATTAGTTGAAAGGTGCGACGATATTCTCAAAGGTCAACCTTCGTTCTGGTTATTTTCAGTTACGGATTAAAGACTCTGATGTGCCAAAAATTGCGTTTAGAACCAGGTACGAACATTATGAGTTTCTTGTGATGCCATTTGGTTTTACTAATGCACTTGCTGTGTTTATGGACTTGATGAACAAAATATTCAAACTGTATTTAGACAGATTTGTTGTTGTATTCATTGATGACATTCTGATATATTCACGAGATGAGATAGAGCATGCCCAACATTTAAGAATTGTTTTGCAAACTTTACGCGAAAAATAACTATTCACTAAGTTCAGCAAATGTGAGTTCTGGCTCTGAGAAGTCAGATTTTTGGGACATATAGTGTCGGCAGATGGTATTAGAGTTGATCCGAGTAAAATCTAATATGTGGTGGACTAGAAACCTCCGAGCAATGTATCTGAGTAAGAAGTTTTCTGAGTTTAGCTGGATATTATCGAAGATTTGTCAAGGGATTTTCGATGATTGCAACGTCGTTGACGAAACTGTTGCAAAAAGATGTTAAGTTCGAATGGTCGAAGAAATGTTAGCAAAGTTTTAATCAGTTGAAAACTTTGTTAACTGTGGCACCTGTGTTAGTTCAGCCAGAGTCCGGTAAAGAATTTGTGATTTATAGTGATGCTTCATTGAATGGTTTGGGTTGTGTTTTAATGCAAGAGGGCAAAGTAATATCGTATGCTTCTCGACAGTTGAAACTGCACGAAAAGAATTATCCGACTCACGATTTAGAGCTTGTAGCTATCGTATTTGCTTTGAAGATTTGGTGACACCATTTGTATGGAGAAAAATGCCATATCTTCACAGATCACAAGAGCTTGAAATATTTGATGTCTTAGAAAGATTTGAATTTAGGACAACGTAGATGGCTTGAGTTATTGAAAGATTACAACTTGATCATTGATTATCATCCGGGAAAGGCTAATGTCGTTGCCGATGCTTTGGGTAGAAAATCTTTGTTTGCCTTACGAGCATTGAACACGCGATTGACGTTGATTAATGACAGTTCAATTTTAGCTGAATTAAAAGCTACGCTTTTACAACAGATTTGTGAAGCTCAAATATGTGATGAAAATTTGACCACTAAATGGAAACAGATTGAGTCGACATCTGATTCAGATTTTCATGTTGGTTTTGATGAATTTTTGTACTTTAAAAACAAAATTTGTGTTCCGAGAAATTCTAATCTCATTCAGAAGTTTTTACAGGAAGCTCAAAGTAGTAGCTCATCAATTCATCCTGGTAGTAATAAAAGGTTAGGCGATTTGAAACAGATGTATTGGTGGCCAGGTATGAAACAGGAGATTTCAGAGTTCGTATTGAAATGTTTGGTTTGTCAGTAAGTTAAAGCCGAGCATCAGGTACCTTTTGGTTTGTAACAACCTGTGATGGTTCCAGAGTGGAAATGAGAACATGTCACGATGGATTTCGTATCGGGATTGCCTCTATCTCTGAGAAAGAAAGATGCGTTGTGGGTCATTATAGATCATTTGACGAAATTCATGTATTTCATTCCAGTGCGTATAGATTTTTCACTTGAGAGATTGGTAGAGTTGTATATTGCTGAGATTGTTAGATTGCACAGTGTACCCGTTTCTAATATCTCTAATAGCGATCCATGGTTTACGTCTCGATTCTGGAGTAAATTACATGAAGCTCTAGGTACTTGATTGCATTTCAGTACAGTGTTTCATCCACAGACCGATGGTCAGTCTGAGCGAGTAATCCAGATACTCAAAGATATGATTCGATGTTGTGTTTTAGAGTTCGAAGGTAATTGGGAGAGATTTTTGCCGTTGGTTGAATTTGCATACAATAGCAGTTACCAGACAAGTATTAAAATGGCACCTTGTATAGTCGAAAGTGTCGAACTTCGTTATACTAGACTGAGCTGAGTGAGAAAAAGATATTTGGTATTGATTTGATTCGAGAAATCAAAGAAAAGGTAAAAGTGATACGTAACAGTTTGAAAGCGGCTTCTGATTGACAGAAATCTTATGCAGATTTGAAAAGAAATGACATTGAATTTCAAATCAGTGACAAGTATTATTGAAAGCATCACCTTGGAAGAAAGTTTTTCATTTTGGTAGGAAAAGAAAGCTTAGTCCGCGATTTATTAGTCTGTACGAGGTCATTGAAAGAATTGGGACAGTAGCTTACAGATTGGCTTTGTCGTCAGAATTAGAAAATATTCATAATGTATTTCACGTATCGATGTTACAAAGGTATTGATAAGATCCTTCACACGTAATATCCCCAGTTGATGTTGAGATTCAGCTTGATATGACGTACAATGAAGAACCGATCAGAATTCTAGCTCGGGAAGTTAAAGAATTGAGAAATAAAAAAGCATAGTTTTAGTTAAAGTTCTCTGGCAACGACACGGAATAAAAGAGGCTACCTGGGAACTGGAAGAAGCTATGAAAGTGTAATACCGAACTTATTTTCCGGTAAGATTATTGGGGACGAAAATTCCTTTAAGGGGGGAGAGTTGTAACAACCCATTTTTAGTAAAATTGGAATAGTGATTTTGGGACCACAAATTTGACGAGTAAATTATTATTTTATGATTATTTTAATGTCTACGGGACTATAGTAAGGTCGTGAAAATTTTTTTTAAGAAATTTTAATGTTTGCATGATTAATTAAGTGAAAAGGATTAAATCATAAAGAGTGTAAAAGTGGAGTTCTATTTGTTTAAAGGGCTAAAAGGCTATGGTAAAAAACCAAATTGACTTAAATGGTAATTAGACGATTTGAATAGTTAGTAGACATATATGGACATAACTTAAGTGATTTTTAAAGTTAAAAACAAAGGTTAATATAATAATTAGTAAATTACACTAAAAATAAATAAAAGAAAAAAATGTACTCATCTTCTCCAAAGCTTCTTTCCACTGAATTTTGAAGGAAATAAGGCCATTCATAGGGTTCTTGAATTAGACTAGCTTGAGGGAGTGCATGTAAGTGATACCAAGCCCCGTTTTTAATAATTTTTATGGCCTTATTTTACTATTTTTTTTTCTCTTTTGCCGCCTCATCCATTAAATTTTGTTATAATTATTGCTTAGGTCCTTCTTTATTTATTAACCAAGCCATTTAATCACTTAAATATTAAAATTAGCAAGTTTTGCACTTTTTAATTTAGTCCTTTTTAATTAATTAACTATCGAAACGTTAAAATTTTTTGACGAAACTTTAATACTACCTTAGTAAAACTCCGTAAATACTCATACAAATATTTATGGGCTGGTTTATAGGAACGTGGTCTCGACACCTCACTTTCTAAAATCACTTGACCTAATATATCATTATAAAACACAAATTACCAATTCAAAAGCCTTTTTAAAATCGCATTTGACTCGTAAATATTAAATAATAATATTTATGAACTTACTCACTGGATTTGGTGGCCTTGAACCACTGTTTCTGACATCACTGAAAAATCAGACTATTACAATGAGTGGTATGGCTCAAACGGTATGTTTGTAGTGATGTGTTAATGGTCAAGTTTGTGGCATGATTTGATAGAAGTTGAATTATAATTGATGATGGAAATGTAACCAAATATGCATGTTTAGGTAAGTTTTGATATTTGCATTTGAGGTGTCTTGTATGGCATATTAGTTAGTTGATTTTAGGACTCCTAAATTGGTCATTACTTGTATATTTTGATAGGGTTTTGATGCTTTGATTATGTGCACATAAGGCCTAAAGGTTTATGCATGATGTGGTGTTGGAAATGACTTATTTTGGGTGAATTTTATGTTCATACAGCTTGAGACACAGGTGTGCGACTCAGCTGTGTGTGACACACGGCCTGGCGACATTATCATGTATCACTTGAAGATCTCTTTGCATGCAAGTCAGTTAGTTACACGGTCTGACACACGAGCGTGTGAGGTAATTTTGAGAGTTACATGGCTTAGCACACGAGCGTGTGACACGACCATGTAACCCTACTTAGAGAATTATACGGGTAAGGACACGGGCTGGGACACCGCCGTGTGTCCCTAGTTCGAAGGTTACACGGTTGGAGACATAGGCGTTGTCTCAGTCGTGTGAGGCACATGGCCTGGCCATATGGGCGTGTGACCCCTGTATTCCAAAATTTGTAACTTTTTCATAAACTTCCCAAACGATTTCAATTGGTCCCGAATTGGTTCTAAGGTATTTCCAAGCCTCGAGGGCTCGATTTAGGGACGATATGTATGTGAATGGTTATTTTATATATGTTTATAATAATGTATAAAAGGTATGTTTAAATGTTCTGTTTGTATGGTAATACTCCGTAACCCTAATCTAGCGACAAATACGGTTTAGGGGTGTTACAATTTAACCACAGAGTTGCATCTCCGTAAACACCTTTGTTTAATGTTTTTGGCTAGACATTCTTAAAAGTTATTTCACAATCAAAAGATTCTAATAGTGCCTTGACTTAGTAAAATCGAACATTAGGCACAAATTGGAAGTCGAGGCAACTTTGGAGTTTTGATCCCTCTTTGGTTCTTTAATCAACCATTCTCACACCCAATTGTAATTCCAACACAGTAAAGGTACGTGATTGGGTTGAAGGGATGGTGGTTGTTTAACATAACCTGTAGAATATACAAAATGGTTAAAAATAAATAGAGTATTAAAACTAAGAATTCGTGAAATAAATTCTAGTACTATCAATTTTTCGTGAGGCTTAAAGCTATTTGGAGAAAAGATATGTATAGGCTCAATATAATAGCTATCATCTTGCACTAGTAATTCATCCTTAACCTCTTCCCTCAGTAACTTGATCTTTTATTTTCTGTTCGACTTTACTGAAAGTCTCAAGAATTTCCTCCTCATCCTTTTTGGGTTCGGCAGAACTTTTTAAGGAATGAGGTTCTATCACGAATGACTTCAGTTTTTCGCTTGAGTCGTGAAATAATTTTGATTAGATCTTTCAATTCTCTTAGAATCGATATATTATAGACCCAAAAAGAAAGTCTCTATAGCCAAAAAAAAAAAAACTGAAACTAGGCTATGTTAATAGTTCAAATAGCAAAAACTTACAAAAAAAAAATTTAAGTTTTTTTTTATGTATTTCTTAAATCAATAATCAATAATCAATAAAATATAAATATAAATATAAATAATATAACTAAAAACACAAATAGCATATTTTATTGGAAAAAATATCACATATAAATAGAAAAATTATATTGTATCATCCTCTCCAAGCCACACGATCGTCTCACTTTTTGTCTGGGTCAGTTTGCCCGTGTAGGTATACTGTGTAGCACAACAGTTTCCACAGTGAGACCTGGACCGAATCCGAAAAGGACACCCCACTCATACCCTTCACCGGTGGTGGGCATACCTTGGTCAAGGGATTTCTTTCTCATCTCGTCCATGATAAATAACACACATGCACTTGACATGTTGCCAAACTCGCTCAGCACATGACGGGTAGCCCTGAGTTTGTCTTCTTTGAGACCTAGTTTGGCTTCGATTTGGTCAAGTATTGCAGGCCACCAGGGTGAGCGATCCAGAAGATGGAGTTCCAGTCCCAGATGCCAATTGGTGAGAATGCTTCAACCAAGCTTTTTTCTATGTTCTTTGAGATCAATCCAGGTACGTCTTTCAACAAATGGAAATTGAGGCCGACTTCACGCAAGTGTCCGTCAATTGCCCCATCTGAATCTGGCAAGATTGTATGAGCAGCTGATACAAACTGTATAGTGGCGTTCAGTTTGGAATCAGGGTCAGCGCCTATGATGACAGCTCCAGCGCCATCAGCAAAAAGTGCTTGACCCACCAGAGAATCCAAGTGCGTATCAGAGGGTCCACGAAAAGTGACAGCCGTGATCTCGGAGCACACCACCAGAACCCGAGCGTCCTTGTTATTTTCAGCCAAATCTTTGGCGAGACGAAGCACGGTTCCACCAGCAAAGCAGCCTTGCTGATACATCATGATCCTCTTCACGGAAGGTCTCAGTCCTAGGAGCTTGGTAAGTTGGTAGTCCGCACCCGGCATGTCTACACCAGAAGTAGTGCAGAAAACAAGGTGGGTGATCTTAGATTTAGGGTGCCCCCATTCTTTGATGGCCTTTGTTGCTGCTTCTTTTCCCAGCTTTGGCACCTCCACCACCACTATGTCTTGGCGCGCGTCCAGAGATGAAGCCATGTAGGCGCACATGTTTGGATTTTCCTTCAAGATTTCCTCAGTCAGGTACATGTGACGTTTCTTGATCATTGACTTGTCGCCTGTTGAGTAAATGATTAAGGGAATAAGTAATAAACACAGAATGTAAGGAAACAATAAATGGAATATATAAAGAGAATATCGACGGACACATGCGCTTGAATTTGTGTTTGAGGTCAGTCATGTGGTCGCTGTTGGTGATGCGGAAGTAGTAGTCAGGATAGTCAGCCTGGAAAACGCAGTTGGGAAGAGTGGCGGTGCCAATGGCGAGGACGGTTGCAGGACCCTGGGCTCTTTAGGCCTTCCTAATCTCCTCAACGGTAGCCATTGCCATTAGCTTAGCTGAGGAGCTCCCGAATAAGGTTAGAGGTAGGGGCTCTAAAGTAGCTATTATTTATTATTGTTTATTATTATACTAACACAGGAAAGGCGTGTGTTTGTGTTGGATGAATAGGAATGGGTTTTATTTATACTAGGAATGGGTAGGTTAGATGGACGGGCAGCCTGAGGCCACGTGGGGTCTGGGATTGGCTGTCCAAGACACGGTAAATGTGCTGCCACATCCCTATCTCTATTTCTGTTTAATTTTAAATTTTTTGTTTTTGATAATTGAATTATTAAAAAAAATTAATTTAATCCGAATTCGTTTTTTAATCAGTTAAACTATTAAAGGTGTGATAATGTGGATTTTTTAAATATTTTATCTAAAATAGTAGGTCACCATTTTCCTTTTTTCTTTCTTCTTCCCTCCTGTTGCCGTCGTCTCTGATTTCTTCCTCGATTGGACTCAACGCCTTGCAACCCAGACTGACTTTCTAATCTTCAGGTGCACTTGTGGGTTCTACCTTTGGTTATATTTGGAACAGCGTTGAAAAAGTGAAGTCTTTGAGTGAAATAGAGTTTGGTTATTTACCTGGATACCCTGGTCTTCAAGCAGGAACATTTGCCATCCTTGTTTGGAGATAATCAAGGACGGAAATGTTGCCAATACAAAGAGCTGGGGTTGTTTTATAAATTCATTTGATGATTTGGAAGCTGAATATTTCAATGGTTGAAGACCATGTAGGTCAATCGTGTTTTCAGTGTTGGACCACTAAGTTTGGTAGGCCCTGATGTATCGGATCGGGGCAATTTAGGTTCTGTGTCTGACATAAATGTCGAGGTCTTGACTTGGCTTGATCGATGTCCTGATGGTTCAGTTGTTTATGTTTGCCTCGGGAGCCAAAAGCTGTTGAGAAAAGGACAAATGGAAGCCTTGGCTAAAGGACTTGAAAAGAGTGGCACACGATTATCTGGTGGCGAATTCGGGCACAACTCAACAGCAGGTCGAAGGGTTCGGAGTAGTACACGATAGGTTCGAGCAACGAACCGCAGGTCAAGATTTGATGATAAAAGAGTGGGCACCCAATGGGGTTGTTTATAAATTCGCTTGATGACTGAAGGTGAAGCATGAAGGCCAAGCAAAAGATCTCAAATAGAAGGTTTGGCAGAATGAGTCATGGGGAAAACTCCATGAAAGATTTGGATAGATTTTTGGAACAACTGGGTCAACTTGGAGGTGATAAATTCTTTGTTTATCAGAGTGATATGGGACAGAATGCTGCTTCAACACAATGTCTACTTTTTAATTTATTGTTAATTTCGTTAATTAGATGTTTTGTTAACGTTTGTTTAATTGATGCAGAAACTCTGTGTTTTGATTAGTGAAATGATGTATGTAAAGAATAGCTAAAACACATCGTTTCCAATCCTAGCTCAATAAGTAAAATGATTGCCGTAGCCCCTGATAACTGTCTCTTGACCAGCTATTTTTTGGTTATGTCTGTACCCTTGAAGCCAGAGGCAAAGAGATTCATACTGGTTTAAAAGGGAAATACGTTCATCAAACTAAACTAAAAGTGAGTTCGTCAGAGTTGCAAGCTTTTTGGAACAATACCTAGGGAGTCTCTCAGTAGCGCTCAAGGTCCAACGGACAAGGGCAAGGGTATCCTAAAAGCAACCTCTGGCTCAGCTTGGAACCACTTCTATACTCCAGTGACAGAGGTACACAATGGTCTTCACCCGACCAACTCAGAAATCAGTGGGAGGATACAAAATGATGTCCAAGGTTTGATGGGGAGATTTTGATGTGGTGTCCAAGTATAACATTTTCATCGGAGCAGTCTCTAATCAATCTAAGGTTAGGGTAGTTATGTGCATTCGGAAGTAAAGCATTAACTACACCATTTTTTCTCAAATGGGCAGGCCGGTGGGTTATAAACTTACCTAGGATGTTATGCAAGGGGTCTGCGGGACAGGTTTGGAAAGTACCTTCTTGGACCCTATGACATGAACTAGTTACTCAACAAAACAAAGCACAGTAGAGCATTACCATGACACGTTTGTAAGTCTCTTAAACCAATTATGCCTACCTGAAAGCTACGTTCTTAGCATTTTATTAGCACATAAAGGGGACTTAGTCATACTGCGATATACCTCAAACACTGGTGGAGGGCTATAGATGCCATACAGTTGAGGATATAGTAATCCTCAAAAAACTCACTCTTAGAGTACCACTTACCAAACCCTTCCTACCTAGTTAAAGAATAAATTGTGTGCAACCTCTACGGAAATGAGAAAGATTCAACCAGCTAGACACATATAAAGCCCTATAAGTCCCTCCCATGACATGGAGGAACATCGAAGAAATTCCTGTTTTTGGTGTGCTCTAAATACACCCAGGTCACAATGCCTTAAATCACAATTATGTCAATTAGTAATGGAAGCTTCTATACAATCAGAAGAAGATCTTAAAACACAAACTGCATAAGTGTTTCAGGACTGTCCTGAGTAGTTGGAGGGTAGAATCTAAAAACATATTACCTACACTAGTTTTATCCGTACATGTTCTTAAGGGGTTTAGGGACATAACACAATGAGGTTAGCAGCACAAATTAGCCACCAAGGAGTAATTATACTGGTTGACTCAGAAAGCACACACAAATTTTTTGACCATAAATTGACCAATAGGTTGAATCTACCAGTAGAACCAGGGGAGCAACTCAAAGTCATGATTGCCAATTGTGGATGGTTTGTGACACCCCAAACTCGACCGGGACGGATTGACCCAAATTTGAAGCATTACATTAGCCACCTAAGTGACTCTCCGACTAACGACC